>NC_056743.1:1347337344-1347479844 GCF_019279795.1 Protopterus annectens | reverse complement strand
GGGTTAATGGATGGCAGGAAGAAACTGTTGTTTCCTTTTGAGTTCTGTTATGTGTGTTTGTCTTTTCGGCTTTTCCCTGTTAGGGGTCGCCACAGTGGAACTCCAGTCCGCTAATGATTGGCAGTAGATTTTTATGGTGCTGAGATGCCAGCCCGATGCCCAACCTTCAGCGAAGGCACGCCCATTCACGCATGTCTTTCAGAGGCCAATCGAACATGGGGAGGACATGCAGACTCCACACAGAAGTCACTCCAGCTGAGAATCGAACAGGAGAACCTCTTGCTGTGAGGCAACAATGCTACCCCTGTACCACCGCAGCTTCCGGTGTTTGATGGTTTGATTGTTTGATGCAGTGAGCTTGATTGTTTCTGGTTCAGTGATTAAGTACTTCAATTAATTGATACAGATATATTTATAGTACAAACTACAAACAAAAGTGAATGTGCATTGTAGAAGGGGATCAAGTAAAAGTTATGAAAAAGTTTGTTCTTGCCAAAACAAGCAAGAGAAGATGAGAGA
Organism: Protopterus annectens; assembly: GCF_019279795.1. Lineage (NCBI taxonomy): Eukaryota > Metazoa > Chordata > Ceratodontiformes > Protopteridae > Protopterus > Protopterus annectens. The sequence continues at coordinate 1,347,479,325 of NC_056743.1, read as the reverse complement.
TGATAAGAAAACTGGAGGTGTGGATGATGATAAAACAATGGAGTTAAAATATTTTGAAGACTGAGAGGAAGATGAGCAATTTGCTCACATTAGGAAAGGTGGTGATAAAATGCAGGATAGTCAATCCATAGTGAATGAAGAATTAGGTTTTGAAAATCATTTTGACATTTAGGAGATAGATGAAGGTGAAAGTGAATAGAATACTAATGAAACGGGCAAACAGAAAAGCAGATTTGTTAAATAGCAAAACATGAAAGAAGTTAAGATGAAGTTAACAGGAACATTTGCATTTTGAAATACAAAGCAGAAAGGATAAATTTAATAATTTCATCTATAAACTGTGAAGATACAAAATTAAGTGAATAGAATATCGGCTGTACAATGATGCAAACAGATATAACAATTTTGCTACATAAACACTGATTAAATGATAGCCAAAAAACACAGTTTGAAACTGTACGGGGAAATAAAGTGATCTGGTCATTTGGACCAGCATTGTACTCTGGAGTTGGTCTTCTTTATATGAATTAAGAACTTGTTTAATTAGATCTTGTAGTACCAGGAACAGGAAGAGATGTAACAGATGTGAAGATCAGCAAAGTAAAATGGTAATAGTATCTGCATACACTTCAGTAAAGGAAATCTCAGAATATTTTGAAGATTTATATCAACATATGTAATAGAAAACATGCACATTTTATGACAGGTATGAGCCAAGTGTCATATTAGAAATGTGAAACAGAAAGAAGGTGCACATACTTAGTGCTTCAAATTATTAAACTATGGTCATTTATAGATGAGATTTGACAGAGGCTATATAATGTAAGTGGATCTACTAAAGCAAAAACTGATTTCATCATGTTTTCAGTGATTCTGAAAGAAGTTATAGGTGGCAGAAAGACATCATTGTTTCAGACTGTTGTGGCGGGAGTGGTGCCAGTCTAAAAATTACTTAAAAACATGCTTTTTCTGTTTCTGTCTCTGTCTAGCTCTCTGTCTCTCTATTTTATTTCACAGTGGTAAATTAGTTTACCTGCACAAATGTAATCTTGTCTCTGTAAATGCGAAAAGGAGATGAAAGGATTAGAAATGCAAGCAATTGCAACTGAAATGTTTCAGGAAGTTAACAAGTCATAAAAATGCAAGTAAATTTTACTTCAAAAGAGTACCTTTCCAGAGCAGTGAGAGGATGCACATATTAATGTGCAAGTAGTTAACAGATGAAAGTGAGATCGTGATTACTGTTGGCCTGCTGCTTTCTGGGCTGAAGAAGTCCTTGTCACTGAGAAACATTTCTATTACCTGTGGAAAAATTGATTTAGTTACTGTTGCTGTGTGAAAGTATGCAGCTCATATAACCTGCTGTAATTTTTTTTCTGTAGAGTAGAAAAGAAATGACATATTCTAATTATCCCCTTGGCTTTATAAACAGAAATCAAGAGTTGAGATGTATAAATATTTGAATCTGGTCTTAGTTCTTAGTCTAGTCTTGTCTTGAGTTGTCATCATAATGTGGGAGACCTTGATACATTCATGTAGGTGACAAGAAGTCTGCATATGTCTGCATATCTGTATTACTTTTTTGGCTTAGAGTAGTTAAGTTCATTACTTCATTAGTAAGAGACAGCTAGGATATTTAATTAGCTGTAGCTCAGATTGTTCTTTACATACTCTATCTGTGCCCTGTTATTGTGATATTCCTGGTACACTTATTCCTTTGCATATTTCATCTGTAAATGTATTGTTTGCCTTGCTGTTATTCATTTCATCTTGTGAGTGGCATTTACTATTTATTTATGCACTGTTTATTATTTCTAAATGGGGTACTGAATACTGTTGGTTGATAAAGCTCAAAGCATCCATCTTCTAAGGTAGATAGATTGTTTGAGCCTTCTACCAGTGATAAGCAAATTTCTTCATTTTATATTTGGCTAACTCAAGAGCAGTAGGTAGCTGGTGGTTTCTGGCTATTTCCAAAGTGGTGGCAGTACTAGCATACTAGAAAGAATGCTGTGAAAAATGGGCCTGCATTCCCTGAGAATGTTTTTATGTGGATGTCAATATACCTTGTTTAAAAAGCAGTTACCATGCATAACGGGCATTATAAGACCCTGGGGTTCACTGATGGTGTGGTGTGAAAGGGCCCTAGACTGCTGAGCCAAAGACTCAGCTTTGTAAGTTGCCAGTATGCAGTATAGTCTGAGTGTTGAGGATGGAAGCCCAGACCCAGTACGGTAATGCCTATTCCATTTATGCTCTTGGTGCATGTTAACTTCCGTGAAACAACTATTAAGTCACACGTGCACATATAAGAAAGTATATTATGAAGCTGACAGATAATTATTGGATAAGCCTAAGAAAATATGGGCAAATGAAAATTAATATCATAGCACAGTATAGAAATAGTCAATAAATAAAATGTGCATAAATAGAACATATTTCTATAATAAAGAAAAAAATCTAACATTTGTTTAGACGATGTTATATCTGAAATGAAGAGTGTAAAAACGTAAGCATTTTGTGGGAAACCAGGTATATGATGGAGAGGCTTTGAAAAAAATGAAATAAAGATATAATATTCTACAGATACATGAAAGAGATGTTTACAAGTAAGAATAATACATTTAAAAAAAGAATAGGTATAAATGTTAAATACTTTAGATGACATACATTAAATAAGGATTTTGCTGTGAAAGAATTCCAGGAAAGAATGGGATGCATTATTTGTTGTACAAGAATATAAAAACAGAAGAAAAAATTGCGATTATTTTAAATGAAAGGTTGTCAGAAGGAATCCAGTATTAAATTATAGATGAAGGTATAATATAGAGGATTGTGATGGGGTCACTGATCATAACCCATTTATTTTGTGCTTGAGACATGCATGCCAAGAAATTCACCTCACGGATGAAGCTAGAGAGCTGTATCTTGGCATCCATCTCCAGAACACAATTGAATATTATGACTGGAGACCCAGTCATAATTCTTTGTAGTGCATGAAGGTTTATCCGCTCCATGTACTACTAGCTGCAGTAACAAAGCTGCTGTTTTCTGTCTTTCAAAGCTGTAAAGTACTTAGAGCACTGTTAGTATGGCAGTGTAGCACAGTCCCTTATGTTTGCACTCATCTTGCCATGCCTTTAAACTGGCCAGATTTTTGCCTCATTTGTATGGTCTGCCTCCTCCCAAGGTCCATGTTTCCAAGTCAAATCATGGAGGTTTGAAGTCACTAATTAGTGACATACATTTGAGTTTCAGAGTTCATATCCTTTAGAAAAAATGCATGCGAACACCCATCCTGTTAATCTAGCCAATGACTAAGTTCGTAAGAAGATGGACACCTTATCAGTACAGACAGCAGGCAGATCTAAATCTTTTATTCTGCTGCTGTCATTTGCTTGTCTGTACTGGCAGATTTTACAGTGTTATGATAGACCTGACTTCAACAGCCTAAGCAGGAGATGCTTAAAATTTATTAATATTGGGCGTCGCTCCATGTAGCAGTTAACTGATTTGTCTTTTTTCAAATATCAGGGTGTAATTACAGCACTCCACACACTTCAAGATTATTATGTAAAAAGAAAGGGGATAAAAGAGCCATACAAATGTAGCTATGATCACCTTATGTATTGCAGATTATAAAATAATCATGAGGATCATAAAAGAAACATTTAATAAGGTACTAAAAGACATTCTAAGTGAAGAAATTTTTGCAGTACTGGGAAAAATGTCAGCGAACTATTGTTGATTATAACGAAAGTTAAAGGTAATAGTTTAAGTAGTAAGATTTAGGGCAACATCGTTTCAGGTAGTGAAGTTGAGGATCAGTATCAACAAATAGTTGAAGGAATTTATTTGTGAGGGAAAGTGGACAAACGATAAGAGGGATAAGCTGATTCTCCCTATAGAACAAGGTTGTTTAGGATTACCTGGTTTGAAAGGATACTTTAGAGCTATACAATTAAGGTTCATAGGTCTTTAAGGAGAATAACAACAACTAATCATTATATGGTATTCTTAAAGTGGCAGAAAATATTCTGAGGACTAAGCAAATGCAGGTATGGAGAAAGGAAATTTTATTAATAGGAATGACTGCAAGTAGGGGAATAGAAAACAGACAAAAGGTGGTTGATTTTTACTGGAGAAAATTAGCAAAATAGCCAAAGTATTGGGAACAAATAAGCAGGGAATGAAAGGTAACACTGTGGGATGAAGCCAAGCAGTAGTTTGGTCTACAGGTTAAACACTGCCTTCCCTACCAGGGACTGATAGAGTATAGGCAAAGAAAGAGATATAGAGAAATACAAAGTGAAAGACCAGTTCTAATGGAGATTTTAGTAAAGTCTAGAACAGAAGTTGCTATTAAAAAAGGATAATTATAAGTGAATATAAAATATACTGCATGATAACTATTATAAACAATCTGAGGATATTAGCAAAGATTAGGAAGACAGAATGAAAATGTAATTTATAAAAGAACAGTGAGAGGACATCTGTATAACTACCAAGTATTAAAGAACCAAAGTCCAGAATGTTTAGGATTTTGGCTGGAAGTACTTACAGAGGTATTTTTATACCCCAACCAGTCTTCAGAAAAACCTCCTTATACAGAAATTCTGGAGGTGTGCTGGGGCAGAATGAGGGAATTGAGAGCATTTTTTTGGGAAATGACTGAACTGACAGATTTAAAAAAATACTTCAGAGTATTTTGTCAGAAAGTTTTGGGGGTCAGATTGTTGTAACTAAGGTAATTATTCCTTTGAGCTGGGATATAGGATCAGAGAACACCAACATGGTTTTACCAAGTTTAATGTTACTTACTAGCTGCTGTAAAAGAAGTTACTAAAAAAATGGAAATCAGAACCTAAACTAACTGTAACTGAAGTACTGAATATTATGTTGGAGATAAAAGATATTGAGGTGGGATTTGTAGAAAAAAGGAGGGAGTAAGCTGTGTAGAAATGAGGGAAGCTGTATGAACAATACATGCAGAATAATGTTCAGAAGGAAGAGCAAGGTTTAAGGGAAGGCAGGATTTAGCAACTTATGTAATGTAGTGAATAATAATTGCTAAATGAAAACACTTACAAACACACACATATACATATATTTGTCGAGACCATAAGTTCGAATTTGCAGAAGTTCGAACATTTCAATGGAAATCTCCATAAGGGGAGGTTTCCATTTTGTTCAATGTGGTGCAATTTCGGAGCTGGGTGGGGGGACACAGACCCCCATGTGGGGGGTGCAGGGGGGCTTGCTTACAACAGTTTATTTTGTTTTGTTTTCTTTTTTTGTTTTTTATCCATAGTCGAAGTTTTTTAACTTTGAACAGGATGGTTCAAACATTCCATGTTTGAAGTTATTAAACTTTGACTGTGATATAGACCCCTATATATCTATATATATTATATATATATTAGTAAGACACTATAACCAGGTAAATTGAAAAACTACATAAAAATACTGTAACCTGGGGATCTAAATGAAAGAAACCACACAAACCACTACTGTAGATTTGAGCGCTTTTGTTCGCACTTTTAATAATATCTAACTTCTTCAGAAATTTACAACTGAGCACTCACATTAAGTATGAGAGGGTGGCCTAATGGTTAAGGTGTTTGCCTCACAAATACAAGGTGCAGGGTTTGAGTTTCACAAGGGGTAATTGGCTGGGCTTATAATGGCTCACAAGGCAGTTAGCCTAGTACTAACCTATGAATACCTTAGGTAGGTAAGTGCTGACTGATGGACAGGTGATGTGGATGTTACATCTGAGAGACAGACAGATCCTTTTGCCTGATCCACCTTATGCATTTAATGTTAAGGTTCCCATTTTGTCCAGGAGGTGTGTCAGCTTTGAGTTCTATCTGCCATTTGAGTTCTCTTACCTCCAGTAGAGTATTCAATTCTCCACTAAAAGTATAAACTGTTAAATTAAGGTGCTCAATTCAACTTTCAATAAGAAAGTTTATTTGATAAATTCAGTTTTGATTAGGAAAATTGCCTGTCTGGGCAGTGTACCTGTCTTTCCTGCAATAACCGAAGCAAAATTTGTAGGTACTTTTTTATGGAACTATGGAGTTCTAACTGAAATCCAGCAAAAAGTGTGATACTTTACAACATGAAAAGAACAGAGATGCTTTGCTAAAATAATACAAGGCCTAAACAGCATGTCCTGAATAGACTGACTCAAAGCCCTGTCAATATACTTGGCATCCTATAGACTGCTTAAATGGGAACCTGTGTCTGTCATACAAGGCATCCTCTGACCCATTACTGATGGATTTACTGCACATCAGCAAGTCAAATGCATCAGAAATACTTAGTATAGGGACCTAAACCTCTTCTGCAACATCAGCAAAATGGTTTGGAGGGACTGGTGTATCTCTCAGAGGATACTGCTGCTCTAGAACAGGCTCCTCATCCATATAAAAGTTCATCCCTGTCCATATTCAAGTGCAACTCAGATCTATGGATGGGAACCAGAAAATTTAGTCCAGGACTGCCCCCTGTACTACTAATGGATAGACGCAGCTCCTAAATGCTTTATCCCATAGGTGGGTCCCCTCAAGTTATCTATAGTATGATCCTAGTTATTCTCAATAGGACTAATATATAATTATCGACCATGGAATAAGTAAGGCCAATCTCTAACCAAATGAGAGGCTTGAAACGGTCTGCAAGGGGAGCTAGCCTAGTACATACCTATGAATCTATAAAGAAAATGCAGATTAGGAATGCTTCACCCCATAGTATATTTAGCATAGATGAAAAAGTATTATAAGTGCAGCAATTCTGAAAGGTAAGTATAAAGCTATATTAAAGTATTGGGAAGTATAAAAGAAAGAGATGTTTAGAAAAGGGAGACATTACAGAATATCAAAAGAAAATAAAGACTTTAAATCTGACTAAAATTTCACAAACTGAAATTCTGGTAAAATAGTATTATGAGGGACATTTATAACACAGATTCTTGGCGAGATGTAACTAAACATATTTATCAAGATATAAAGGGCAGGAAAAAAGACAGTCAGATATTGTAAAAGGCAATTTCACTTGTTTATTTTTCAGAACACTAGTCTTCTCATAATAGTAAAATACAAGATCTATGTGTTAGCAGTCATATACAAAGTTTCATTGCTGCAGGCAGTTTCAAATATAACACCAACCTTCAACATTTCTGTATAGTGCTATGTATTTCAGGATTTCTCCAAAATTAATCACTATGCCTTATCACGATATATACTGTGTGATGTATCTTTTCTTTTTAAGGGGCGTTAACTTCTCCTAGCAAGGTTGTGATTTGCAGTTAGATCATAGTTTGGCCTGAATACCCCCCCCCCCCCCAACAATAACCAGTGTTGATCTTTAAGTCTTTTATTTGCTTCTGCTCATATTTTTATGCATATTATTGGTAGTTTATTTTTGCACTAACCTCTACTTTGTACACTACCTAGCAGTACAGTTATAAAACAATACAAGTTTAATAACACTAAATGTCATATTTTAAACAATAAAAATGTGAGTTCTTTATAAAATGTTTTATATATCTCAAAAAGCAGTTTTTCTGATGGAGTTCCAAGTCAGTACAGCAAACTTCAAGATTTGTGCTTCAGCTTATTTTTATTTTTATTTTATTTTACATTTGTTTACTGGGAATGTCCGACTGGAACAAGGTCCATTTACAGCGGAGGCCCGGGGAGAAAAGCTCCATTACATAATTGTACAAATACAACAAATGACAAAAAAATTTCTGTACAGAGGCATATATATAATGTTTATGTTTATGTAATGCTCACTAATGTTCATCAGTGCATATTCGCAGCCTCCTTACTGATCTCAGTTGATCGAACATCAGTAAAGTTTCTGATAGGATGACAGAGACAGTGACTTGTTTTGAAGTATTTGATGGAGAATGGAATAGACTCAGTGTACCAAACAGATTGCTGGAACAATCTGCAGTTTGATCCGTTGCTACATAAACAACAAGTTCTATCTCCAAGTTCTACTATGGATCGCCAAACTGCAAAACCTCAATTATTATAAACACCAAAAAATAATGCCTGGAACACAGAAGTGCAAAAAAGTTAACTTCAAGCATTTTTTGCAGGAAGGTAAGCCTGCCTACACCCCTCAGAGTGAGGGGCAAACTCCCTACACTCCCCAAACTTATATATACCAACTCCATGGTCACACCAACCCAAAGAAATCACATCTGCAGTTATCTCTTAAGGAAAATGCTATCAATGTTATGTTCCTTCGCGTCTTTTGCTTTGGGCAGCTGACACTTGAGGAATTTCATCTTGACCATCAGTAGAGGAGCTCTAGCTCTGCTTTCATATTAACAGTCCTGAAATATGCCTATATTTTTATTCTAACTAAAGGAGGAGGTTAGCCAGTCGTGCTGTTCTCCAATATTACTACATGTACTGTTTCTCACCATGAGTTTTGTTTTGCTTGTAGTAAGTCTGTACTTGAATAAAAGGTAGCAAGCTGAATATAGACTGTTTGAATAATGTCTGTGAGAGTTTTATGTTGAATTTAACAGTCTGTCATTAATTTTGCCTGCAATAAAGGCAGATGGAACATTGCATGGCTTCGGTACCAGCAATTAGCTCAATACAGGTCCTAAACATAATGATTTAGCATCCCTAAATAGGAAATTTTATTTGAGTGTGCAATTTCACATATGTCAGACAGGCTACACAGTCCAATGTTGTTGTTGTTTGTCTTTCGGCTTTTCCCAGTTAGGGGTTGCCACAGCGGAACTCCGGTCCACTAATGATTGGCAGTAGACTTTCACGAATGCTGAGGTGCCAGCTCGATGTTCAACCTTCAACGAAGGCATGCCCATTTACGCAGGTCTTTCAAATGCCCACCCAACCACGGGGAGGACATACAGACTCCACACAGAAGGCACTCCCCGAACTCCAGCCGAGAATCGAACGGGAGAACCTCTTGCTGTGAGGCAACAATGCTACCACTGCACCACCGCGGATGTCTACACAGTCCAATAATAGATACAATTGCCAGGTGTTACATTGTTCTTTACTGTTTAGACTAAATAGGATCAGCAGCGAACAGTTATTTAATTTATTAAATAAAACAGTCATTTTGGTGGCTGTTTGGAATTCAAGAAACAAGACTAATGAGCCTGGTAAGTTAGTATGTAAGGTCTGTGCTCTTCTCATGCAGCAAAAATGTTTTTCTTCCTCTGGGGTTACTGCTTCAATCTGTTATGCTCATCTTTTGAATCATTTGGCTCAGCCTTCTTGAACTAGGCTGGTATACCCAGGATCAGAATCATCATTGTTACTGGTTATCTAGTTCCAGGTTTTCACCTGGACCTCTCTGAAATCCACAACTCTGATTTCATTGTAGTAGTCACAGTCTGCACTGCCTGGCCTGAGTCAACTCTTTTGACCTCTACACTTTGCAGATGCTGAAATGGTCAACACTCTGACAAGTAACACTTTCAACAAAGTTTAATCTTTCACTGGAACAGTGGGATTATGATTTCATCATTAGCCTTAAATGGGAGACCCTTTGAAGTTATTGTTTACATCTGGAAACAGACATAACAAACTCAGAACTTCAATCATTCATAATGCTGTTAGATATTATGAGCTATCCATATAGCGTAGGTGGAGGTACAATTTGTAATTTCATGTGGTGACCCATAGACATGCATACTATCACTAGGATATAAAAAACTCTGACATGTAGTTGTGAAATTTGAAAGAGATCATACATAATTTGTCTTTAGTGTTTTCCCTTTCCTTTCAACAACGTAAATTCAGAATATGAAGATAATGAATGCTAATTAGTGCAGTCAACATTAATCCAAATTTAGAGTCTCACATTGTTTTAAGTCCATACTGTTGCCTCTTTACCAAGGCCCAGGTCATACAAGAGGAATCATGGCTAAGTTATTTTGGAAACCCAATAACAGATGATTATACTTGTGTAAGCAGTGTGGTAAGTAAGAAAAAAGTTTATCAGTAATACAACATACTAACCATTGCAAGCATATCAAAACTCATAAGCTATGTCTGAAAAGTCACGTACAAATAACAATGGCTTCAACCTCCCACCTCACCTTACTCATGCATGAGAACCCTAACCCTGCCCTGCTCATCTCCCTAACCCTTGGAGGCTCTAAATAAAAATCTGCAAAAGCAACAGAGACCTCCAAAGCAGACACCAAAGCAACCTCTACACCCCATCACAAACCATGAAACACATACTTCACATAATCAGTGTGCCACGCAAACACAGCCCTTAAGGCAAAATAACATACCCAACACACTAGTAATAGACGACTCTATAGTCAGGCACACTGATATCCCACTAACTAGGCTGGACAAGGAGAAGGTTACAGTTAGCTGCCTGTTGGGCGCCAGGATCCGCCACATAACACAAGCACTCAGATCACTCCAGAACAAGTACAAATACGACTCTGTCATTGTCCATGTTGGTGTGAATGACCTAAGATGTACCTCCCTGGACTACATGAAAAGAGACATGGAGGAGCTCTCTGATCACGTAGCCCAGGCAAGTACGACCCTGACCCTGAGTAGCATTCTGACCTCACCAAGAATGATGCCATGGTATAAAGAAAAAATTATCAATTTCAACAATTGGCTAAGTTTCTGGTTTCATTCAAAGGGGTACAGTATCTGTCTGCCTGGGATGACATGCTCGACAAGCCACGTTGCTTCGCAAGAGATGGCTTGCACTTGTCACCTTTAGGTTTTCGAATACTGGCCAAGGCTTTTGCCGCCCCCATAGTGCCTTTTTTAGGCAGGGCTCAAAAGACAAACCCACCACCGTAAATAGCACAAGTAACCAAAAACTGAGGATAATGCTACTCAACGTCAGAAGTCTAAACCTCAAAATGCAAGCACTCGAGGCACTCCTCAGTATGGAGAACATTGATATCTGTGCAGTAACAGAAACCTGGTTTAAGGCTCCAAAGAGCACCCCAGCACTAAAAGGCTATAACTCATTCCATACTTTTTGTCCACAGAACCTGGACCGAAACACAAAAGGCGGGGGTGTATCCATATTCATCAAGGATACCCACACCTCCAGGTTAGTGGCGCAGCACGATGCCTCAGAGATCATTCATGTGCAACTAACAACGGGCAAAACTGCAATTCAAATTGTAGCTTGCTACAGATCACCCACCATGACCCAGGACCCCCATTCCACATTTATGGAGACACTGGAAAATATGAAGGTCCTACCAAATGCCCTAATATTGGGTGATTTCAATTACCCAAACATTAACTGGGAGAACTACTCAAGTACTAACTCCCTTGCCCAATGCTTCCTAGAATTTATAAACTTGAGCACCCTAGATCAACTGGTCAAAACCCCCACCAGAGGTGACAACATATTGGACCTGGTCATCACCAACATGGGCAACCGGTGTTCCACACTGGAGGTCAACCCCTCGCTGGTTAGATCAGACCATAAACTAATCAGTCTGGATATCCACATTTCGCCCCCACCCCCAATAAAGGAAACCACCATGAAAAACTTTTCAAAAGCAAACTTCACGTTACTTAAGACCAAGGTGGAAAGGTTCACAGCCCCCATGCTAAAGGACAATGCTGTCCAAGCTGCTGAATCCCTTACAAAGGCAATCTATGAGCACCTGCAAGAATGCATGGATCATGCTATCCCAAGCAAAACCAAGACTCACTCCTCCAAGAAAAGGAAACCAGTCTGGTGGACCCCTGCCATAAACAAGCTATACAATAGAAGGAGGAAACTAGTACAGAAAAGAGTTAAATCCCAAGAAGGAAAGACATCCCTGATTAGTATCAGCAAGAAACTACGATCCCTCATAAAATCATCCAAGGCTAGCTTCGAAAGAAAAATTGCAAAGGACTCCAAAGATAACCACAAAGCGTTCTTTAGCTATGTCAAGAACCTAAGTGGAAACTCTCAGATCTGCTCTGAGTTAGTGCAGAATGGCACAAAATACACTGAAATGACTGATATTGCCAACATTCTGACAGGCAGGTTTAGTGCAAACTTCACCCCCCCTTTCACACCCTAAAGGGCCTATAACCATACCAGAAGAATGTAGAGCCCTGGCAATCACTGACACACAGGTTAAAACAGCCCTATCCAAAGCCAAAAACACAGCTTCAATGGGACCGGACGGTGTCCCAGGCTGTGTCTTACATGAGCTCCAAAATGAACTAACCCCCTCACCTAAACACACTGTTCAAACTCAGCCTCTCTACAGGCTATGTACCCATAAAGTGGTTCACAGCAACAGTTATCCCGCTTCACAAAGGTAGAGCCACAACGGACCCCAGGAACTATCGCCCTATAAGCCTGACTAGCCTGGTCTGCAAGGATATGGAGTGCATCATCATCATGGAACTCATTAATAGAGACATTGGGAACCTCCAAACATTGGGCCCTACCCAGTTTGGCTTTATTAAGCACAGATCATGCCTCCTAAACCTGGTGGACTTCTTTGAGACAGTTACCAAGGCTTTAGATGAGGGAAAGGAGATCCACACAGCCTACCTAGACCTTGCAAAGGCTTTCAACACCATTCCCCATTCCGGTATTATAGACAAACTCAGCAGCCTGAACATAAACCCCTACATCATGAGATGGGTTGCCAGTTGGCTCATGGATAGAACCCACATGGTGAGAGTTGCAGGCTCTAGGTCTGACTCTAAACCAGTTACAAGTGGCATCCCCAGGGCTCAGTCCTGGGACGCCTCCTGTTCGGCATATACTTCTCAGAGGTACAGGCAAGCACAGGAGGACTATGGCTGACCAAGTTCGCAGACTACTGCAAACTGGGGGCCATAACTGCCTCTCCAGCTGATGCAGACATCCTCCAGAAGGGTCTCACTGAGACGGATACCTGGTGTCAAAATCATGGCCTCAAGCTAAATGCCAAAAAGTGCATAGTCATCCCCTTTGGAAAAAACAAAGTACCCATGAACTACCGCATACGTGGTAGTCCAATAAATACAGAAAATGTAATAAGGGATCTGGGGACCCAAGTAGATAGTAATCTCTCCTTTGATAATCATATTGCCAAGGTGGTGAAAACCCTTCTATGTGACCCACCTAATCACAAAAGGGTTCGCATCTAGAACAAAAGAGGTTATTGTGCCCCTCTACTCATCACTCATCAGACCCATGATAGAGTGCAATGCCCCATTTGGGATATACCTTAAAAGACACCTGCAACAGCTGGAAAGACCACAGAAGTACCTCACCAAGAGGATTACGGGCCTCAAACAGATGTCCTATGCAGCCCGACTGAAGAAACTCCAGCTGTACTTGGTTGCATACTGCTTACTCAGAGGTGATCTCTGCCTGACATACAAGGCCATGGCCAATCCAGAATTGATGGACATGCTCCACCTAAAAAAAAAACAAATCCCCTAGAGCCACATGCTCTAGGGATCTAAACCTCACCACAACGATAATTAGAACATGCTGTAGGGATAGATTCCTGTCCCAGAGACGCCCCATGCTTTGGAACAGGATTCCAATCTACATTAGGCAGAGCCCCTCACTAACACTCTTCAAGAGAAACCTTGACGAGTTGATGGGAAACAGAAAATTTACCCTGGGGATCACTGCAGTTGCTGTGCTGGACAGAGGCACAGGGAACTAATGGCTCTGCTGGACAGAGGCACAGGGAACTAATCTAAGGGGGCAACGAAAGCCAACACATTCTGTCTAGGCTTATAGATGCCCTTGGGCAGATAGCCTAGTACTTACCTATGAACCTATGAACTATTTATTTATTTTATTTATTAATCTTTGTTTACCACAACCACTTTCCCTAACAGTACCACTGTACAAGATACTTGGACACACACACACATCAGACACACACAACACCATTTTACCCCCTCACCTAGTCCTTACTCTAACCATAACTTCTCAGACACACAGAACAATATTCACAAACACAGTTTCAAACAAATTGCCATTGACAAACTCACTTCCATTTTCCACAAAATAATCTATCCCTACCCTAGCCATTACTTTAAACTAAGTTGTATATGCACACACACCACAAAATGTATCCACTCACCTAGCCCTTACTCTAACCCTAATCGGTAAACACTCTTGCACACACACACACACACACACACACACACACACACACACACACACCACGTAATTTATCCACTCACCTAACCCTTACTCTAACCCTAAAATATAAACACTCGCACATGTTCCCAGCCCACTCACCTTACATGCAGTTTAAACTTACTGTTTCTTATAAATACAGCACTTGACAAAGAGTGCATGTGATAGCCTTCCTACATTGTACACATCATCAAAAAAATTGATGTGTGAGATGTGTGTATGTGTGTGTGTGTGTGTGTGTGTGTGTGTGTGTGTGTGTGTGTGTGTGTGTGTGTGTGTGTGTGTGTGCATGTGCGTGCGTGTGCATGTGTGTGTGTGTGTGTATATATATATATATATATATATATGTATATAAGCCTCACAGTAAGACGCTGACCGGTTCGACTCTCAGCTAGAGCGTCTTCTGCATGGAGACATGTGTGAATGAGTGTACCTTCATTGAAGGTTGTGCATCAGGGCTGGCAACTCGGCACATAAAAATCAACTGCCAATCATTAGTGGACCGGAGTACCGCTGTGGCGGCCCCTAACCGGGAAAAGCCGAAAGACACAACAACTCTGACTTAATCATAGGGTCCATTCCCATCACAGCATTAGAAACCTAACACACTTTCAGAAATTAAAACAGGGAGATACCCTATTTCTTGATGACAGTGACTGGTAACGGACATAAAAGCCTCTTTGCAGTACTTGTAACGCTAAATATCTGAAACTGTAGGGTATAGGTATTATATATACATAAAGTCACTTAATCAAGGTTTATTTTAATCTATTGCTCACACAACACTTGACAAGTTCTAATACTAGCTGTGAAGTAGCCAAACAGAAACATTTCATGCCTCAAGGTTTGTCATCCACCATGAGGTAGTGACTGATGTATGCAGTCACATGCAGATTGTAGTAGCAAACTTAAGATTTTACACACTTTTTTTTCAAAAGATATTATGTCTTCTGCAGTGTTGTACAGTGCGCTTACATTTTTTTATAAACACAAGATATATTCATATATTTCAGTAAAAAACTGTCACGCATGAAAATATTTTTCTACTGCTGGCCAGGTTTCTGAAGGATTTTAACTGTAACTGCATTATTTTGTAGACTACCAGAAGCAAATATCATGAGAAATTCAAAAATAAAACACATCAGTGGTCCATCACTATAATACAGTATACAGCAAAAGAAAGAAATTCCGTAAATCATAAAGCAGATCCATAATTCCTCTTCTCAAGGAAAATATCAAAAGCGTTACAAAAAATTGAAAAATACTATCAGGTGCACTAAAGGAACCCATGAGCATAGGCTATCTGAAGTGAAAGATGATTATAAATACTTCTTTAGCTATGTTGGAAAACTAAGCACTACATGCTACTTTGCTCTGAACATAGTCAAACTGACATCTCCTATTCTGACATAATAGACATTGCTAACATCCTTGCAAGCAAATTTAATGCCAGCTTCACCCCAAAAACTTCTTTCTAAAGCCCTAAAATATATAAATCACTTACCCCATCCCAATACCTCTAAAGAATATTTATTGAAAGCACAAACCAAGACCAAAATACTTCCTGCATAGGCTCTGACAATATACTTGGTTGCTTAATTAAAAGTGTTAAACATGCCTTTGCAGATCTACTGCTGTTTAGTCTGTTTAGTTACTGGTTTCTATCACTGATAAATCCCTGACTATGACTCAGATGATCTGAGGTTAACTTAAGAGCCCAGGCACTGGAGGAGTGGGTAGGAAGGATCGCAGTAAGTGGGGTAGGGCAGATTGTAGTAAGTGGGGTAGGAAGGATCGTAGTAATTGGGGTAGGTAGCTTACATCCTTCTAAGCTGGGAGTTGCTGATTGAAGGCTTAGTGTCTGCTATTCTAAAAGTGTATTGATTCTGGTTTAAGCACTTGGGCTTAGGGTCAGTTATTTTACATTAAGAAGGTGTGGTCTGCACTCTTGTGGGAAGAGAGGGTAGATTCTGCCCTTCTGAGCTGGGAGTTTCTGGTTAATGGCTTATTGTGCCTGCTTATTTGAACTGTTTTTTTCTGAAATTGGTACTTCTTCTTTGCTGTAGCACAAGACTAGATTCAGACCTGCTGAGTCTAGCTTTGTTTGTATAACTTGAGCACTAATCCAGGCATTCTTTTTCTGGAGAAAGTTCCCCTGCACCCTAGTTCATAGGTTCATAGTTCATAGTTCATAGTTTAGTACTAAGCTAACTGCCTTTGTGAGCCATTTTAAGCCTAGCCAATTATTCCTTGTGAGACTCAAACCCTGCACCTTGTATTTGTAAGGCAAACACCTTAACCATTAAGCCACCCTCCCAACCCTAAAATTTGAAATTGCCCTGTGTGAGGATCGAACTCACGACCTTCAGATTATGAGACTGACGCGCTACCTACTGCGCTAACAAGGCAGTTAGAACTTGTCTGATCGAAGACTGCTGAAACGGGGCTCCATTTTTAGCTTTTTATTGGTTAATTGGTTAATTTGTTTAAATCAGTTTGCTCATTTGCTACTGTTACATTAAAAAAAAAATACACTTTATGCATCGCCGCTTAGCTAGGGTTAAAATATTCCTGGTGCTATAAAGTCTTCCAATTTTCCCATAGAACTAGCCACTTTTTTAGTTTTAGCACTCAAATCTGTTTCTTTGAGCTCAGCACTTGTTTAGCACTCATTGTAAGTACTAAATAAGCTACAAATTACTACAGCACTCAACTTTCCTCACTTGTCTAGAGGAAAACAGTTTTTAGTACTTAATAAATAAGCACCTATCCAGGCATGTCTATGGGTCAGCACCTGGTGTTTTCTCCTGTCTACCTGATGAATCTGGGCATCTTGGGGCAATGCAGCAATTGCCTCATGTACACAGATAACCCTCTCCTCCTACCACCCAACACTACAACCTGTGAGAGATGCACTTATATAGCGAAACTGAAAGCAAAGCTCTCTTCACCCAAGACTGGACTAGACAGTCAAGTGGAGAGGGGAAACATTTGCACCACACCACACTCATCACATAGTCCCTCAAAACCTACACCACCAAAACACACACATAGAAACACAAAACACACACCTACATTCACGGAGGCTCTCAATAAAAATCTGCCCAAGCAACAGAGACCTCCAAAGCAAAAACGCAAGCAACCTCCACCCCCCCCAACACAACCCAAATGACACATAGCCCACAAACTCAGTGTGCCACCCAACCACAGCCCATAAGGCATAACAACCTACCCAATGCTCTAGTCATAGGTGACTCTATAGTCAGGCAGACTGATGTTCCACTCACCAGACTAAACAAGGAGAAAGATACTGTCAGCTGCCTGTCAGGTGCCAGGATTCGCCACATAATGCACACACTCAGGTCACTCCAAAACAAGTACAAATATGACTCTGTCATTGTCCATGTTGGTGTGAATGACCTGAGACGTACCTCCCTGGCCTACATGAAAAGAGACATGGAGGAGCTCTCCAATCTTGTAGGCCAAGCAGGTATGACCCTAGCCCTGAGTAGCATCTTGCCATCACCCAGAATGATACCAAAGAACAAGGACAAAATGATTGACTTCAACAATTGGCTAAGCTTCTAGTGTCATTCTAAGGGGATCCAGTATCTGTCTACTTAGGATAACATGATCAACAGACCATGATGCTTTGCCAGAGATGACCTGCACCTGTCACCCCTGGGATTCCAGATACTGGTTAAGGCTCTTGCCACCTCTATAGTGCCTTTTTTAGGCAAGGTTCAAATGACAAATTCACCACCATAACAGGTACAAGCAAGCAAAATCTGAGAGTAATGCTACTCAATGCTAGAAGTCTAAACCTCAAAATGCACTCACTCGAGGCACTCTTTAAAATGGAGAACATCGACATCTGTGCAGTGACAGAGACCTGATTCAAGGCTCCAGAGAGCACCCCTGCATTACCAGGCTATAATTCATACCACATCTTTCGGTCACATAACCTGGACCGAAACACTAAAGGTGGAGGCGTGTCCATATTCATTAAGGATATCCACATCTCCATGCTAGTTGCTCAGCATAATGCATCTGAGATTATCCAAGTGCAATCCCAATTGTAGCTTGCTACAGATCCCCCACCATGCCCCAGGATTCCCACTCATTTCTTGATACACTGGAAAATATTAGGATACAACCTAACACCCTAATAATGGGCCATTTCAACTACCCCACCATTAACTGGGGCAGTAGTATCCTAGACCTGGTCATTACAAAAGCTCCACTGTTTCTAAAGACAATCACAAAGCATTCTATAGCTATGTCAAGAATCTCAATGGCAACACTCAAATCTGCTCTGAGTTACAGCACAATGGCACTAAATATACAGAACCAACTGATATTGCCAACATCCTGGCAGATAGGTTCAGTGCTAACTTTACCCCCCTCTCATCTCCTAAAGGGCCCATCTCTATACTGGAAGAATGCAAAGTTCCTGTAATCATGGCTGCAGAGGTCAAAACCACACTCTCCAAAGCCAAGAACACATCATCCATAGGACCTGACAACATCCCAGGCTGCATTCTACATGAACTACAGAATGAACTGGCACCTCACCTAAGTACCATGTTCAATCATAGCCTCACCTCAGGCTTTTTGCCCACTGAATGGCATACAGCAACAGTTATCCCACTCCACAAAGGGGGATCCAACACGGACCCTGGCAACTACCGCACCATTAGCCTGACGAGCCTGGTCTGCAAGGCCATGGAACGTATCATCATGGAACTTATAAACAAAGACATTGCTAATCTCCAAACTCTGGAACCCACCCAGTTCAGGGTTATAAAAGGCAGATCACATCTCCTAAACCTGACAGACTTCTTTGAAGCAGACATCAAAGCTGTAGATGAGGGTAAGGTGGTTCACACAGTCTATCTAGATCTTGCCAAGGCTTTCAACACCATCCCCCACTCTGGAATTATAGATAAACTCACTAATCTAGGTATAAATCCCTATGTCACAAGATGGGTTGCCAACTGGCTCACTGACAGAACCCACACTGTGAAAGTAGCAGACTCTAAATCCGACTTCAGACCAGTGACAAGTGGAGTACCACAAGGTTCAGTCCTGGGTCCTCTCCTGTTTGGTATCTACTTCTCTGAAGTACAGGCTAACACAGAAGGTCTTTGGCTAATGAAGTTCACAGATGACTGCAAACTAGGAGCCATATTCGAAACTCCTAACGATGTGGACATCCTACAAAAGGGCCTCACTGAGACAGATGTCTGGTTTCAAAGCCATGGCCTCAAGCTCAATGCCAAAAAGTGCATTGTCATCCCTTTTGGTAAAAACTCTGAACACATGATCTACCACATAGGCGGTAGTCTACTTAACACTGAAAGTGTGATAAGAGACCTTGGGACACAGGTGAACAGTAGTCTCTCCTTTGATAATCACATTGCCACAGTAGTCAGGAAATCCTTCTACGTGGCACACCTCATCACAAAAGGTTTCTCATCAAGGAAAAAAGAGGGAATTGTTCCCCTCTATTCATCACTCATTAGACCCATTATAGAGTACAATGCCTCTTTTGGTATGTACCTCACAAGACATCTACAACAACTGGAAAGGCCACAGAAATACCTCACAAAGAGGATCACCAGCCTCAAACAGATAACCTACGCAGACCGTCTCAAAAAACTGCAGCTTTATTCTGTCGCATATCGCCTACTTAGAGACGATCTCTGCCTAACATACAAAGCTATGTCAAACCCAGAGCTGTTGGCCATGCTCCACTTAAAGAAATCCCTCCGAGCTGCACGATCTAGGGACCTAAACTTTGTCACCACAATAAACAGAACATGCTGGAGAGATAGATTCCTGTCCCAGAGACTTCCCATACTCTGGAACAAACTACCTACCTATATCAAACAAAGCTCATTAGCACTATTCAAGAAAAATCTTGATGACTGGATGGGAAATAGGAAATTCACCCTGGGGATCACTTCTGTGGCTCTGCTCGACAGGGGCACAGGAAAATAATTTTCTTGGGTGGTGAAAGCCAGGGTACCTGTTTTGGCTAGGCTTATATAGGCCCTAGGGGCAATAGCCTAGTACCTACCTATGAACCTATGAAGGATCGTAGTAAGTGTGTTAGGTCAGATCGTAGCAAGTGGGGTAGGACGGATCATAGCAAATGGGGTAGGAAGGATCGTAGTCAGTGGGGTAGGACAGATTGTAGTAAGTGGGGTAGGACGTATCATAGTAAGTGGCTAATGCTGGCTCAGACATCCTCAAGGGAGGGAGGCAGTTCAGGGTACTGCAATTCCAGATCATGCAAATGAAGAGTTACTGTGTTGTACATTTGTACTAGGTCTAAGAACTTGATGCTGTCAAGGTGTAGAAATTGTAGCTGACTTGGAAGGCAAAAATCCTTCTTGGGCGGGGGGGGGTGCATTCATTCAAATAAGGAAAACATTAGTGGCCTTCATGTTGAGTCCATGTCACTTACCAAGGTTGGGGACTTGGGCACTTATTAGAAAACCCCATATAACTGCCTGAATGATAGTCTTTCATGGCCAGGTCTTCCCCCAAGGAAGGGCAACAAATAGGTCAGACTGATCATGGGAGGACTGATGTCTGGCAGGCTGTTAGGGATAAGGATATACTAAGAGGATTATGAGCAAGTCTGCGATTATAACTCCGGTATTGTGTGTTCAGGACAAGGATGCTAAGAAATTCAGTGCAAGAAATTCAAGAGGTGAATTTTGGCATCCATGTTGAAAAAACATAATTTAGGGTTAAGATTAGAGACCCAATCATAATTCTTTGTAGTGCATAGAGCTTCATCTGTTCCACGTACTACTGGTTACAAAAAATAAAAGACGCTAAGTGTTTTGCCAGCTTCCAAAGCCATAAAGCACTTAGCAAGTGCTGTGAAAAAGACAGTGACACTTTTCTTATAAGAATCGCAAAAGATGGAAGATTACTAACACAGACAGCAGGCAGAAAGAAGTCTGCTTTTAATTCTGCCTCTGTTGTTTGCTAGGCAGTATGCCTAGTGTGATACCTGGTCTTAACAAGTGAAGCAGGGGTGCTTAACAATTGTTAATATCAGGTTTTGTGCTATAAAAGCATTTAACTGATTTGTCTTTTCTGTATATCAGAATGTAATCAGTGCACTCATCACACTACAAATACATTAAAAATAGTTTAATTTTCTCTAGAACTTTCTTTTTATGTCTACAGCCTAACTCTTTGAAAAGTAATTATTTATCATTTTTATTTCTCTATTATAAAAACAGCATCCAGTATAAATTGCCTACAGAGTTACATCATAAAATACCACTCAGCCTCTTAGTGCAAGAAATCTGGACAAAGCATAAAGCAATGAGAGGACAAAATAGGGACAGATTTTAGATATTGCGCCCATAAACTTAGAAAGTTACTAGAATAACAGAATTTGTGTTGTGTTCATTTTCTGAGGGACATGGAGTCTCAAACTCAAATGCATGTCATGATTTAGTGACTTTAATTCTCAGTGATTGCCAGAAAATTATAAATTTTATGACGAACAGACCAAACATAGGAGGCACAAATCTGGACATTTTGCTGAAAATCTGGACAGTTGAGAGCTATGAATCATAATCTTTTATTTATTTCTTTGCCTTACTCTTAAACAAATTTGTGCCTGCATTTTCATGGTCATCCCTAAATGAACAATAGAGGGCATCAAAACTTCAGACTATGAATATACTGTGTATTTCCTTTTGTGAATGTTGTTGTGTCTTTCGGCTTTTCCCGGTTAGGGGTCGCCACAGCGGAACTCAGGTCCGCTAATGATTGGCAGTTGATTTTTTATGTGCCGAGTTGCCAGCTCTGACGCACAACCTTAACGAAGGTACGCCCATTCACGCATGTCTCCACACAGAAGACGTTCTAGCTGAGAATCGAACAGGACAACGTCTTACTGTGAGGCGACAATTCTCACAAGTATTTATGGTATTTATAGCTCAGTACAGTAACCTCAGAAAATTGAAGTTATCTATCATTTTAAGATACTTTCCTTTAAGATAAGTATTGTTAATATTTATTATTTTTTATTTTTATTTTTTATTTTTATTATTTATATTTGTTAACCGGGAGTGTCCAACTGGATGTAGGTCCATTTTCAGCGGAGGCCCGGGGAGAAAAGCTCCACAGTTAAAATAGCGATTAACAATTTACATAGCAATTACTTACACCATATTTACAGATGAAGAACATAGTATATCAGTAGACAACTAGAATCTTTATCTGTGAAGTACATAACAGACATTAACAAATGTTACAAGAAGAAGTTCCTGCTGTATAATAAGTACTGGCTTATGAGCATCTGAGCTTGCTATAATCAAGGTAGTTAGTGGAGTGGAAAGAAAGGTGGTGGTTGGATGGGGAGGGTGATATTAGAGTGGGAGTTGCAAGGGCATAGCCAGCATGTTTTTAGGTGTGCTTTTAGTAAAGTTAGAAGTGGGTGCATGATGGTATGGAGGTAATTGTTGGTGGAAGGGAGTTCCATAATTTGGCTATGGCGCAAGAGAATAGTGCTTCACCAGCAGAGTTATTGGCATTAGTGATCTGCAAGTGATTTTTGTTGCTGGATCTTAGTGGTCTGGTGGTGCGATAGGGTTGGAGTAGATTCTGGAGGGATGGGACATTTAGTGGCTAATTTACTAGTTTGTGGGCGAGTGAGAGTTGATACCATTGAAGGAGGTAAGGGAGTTCAAGCCAGCCCTGTTCAGCAAGTGAGAGACAGTGGTTACTACGGTAGGATGCCCCTGTGGCAAATTTGGCGATTTTGTTGTAGCAGGTCTCTAGCTTGTTTAGATCGCATTGCCTTAGGTTGGTATATATTGGACAGGCATAAAGTAGGGTGGAGATAAGGTGGAAATTTGCTATTGAAATCTTTACTGCTTTGGTGAGAAGTTGCTTATTTCTCTATAGCGCTCCTAGTTTTTTGTGGACTTTTTTTATGGTCAAGGATATGTGAATGTCAAATTTTAGTTTATTGTCTATTTCCACTCCTAGCAATTTGGTGTGTTCAGTTGGGTATATCGTGGTGTTGCCTTTTGCTGTGATGTTAAAGTGAGAGTTGTTTTGAGTATGTTTGGTGGGTTGGAAGATGAGTAGTTTAGTTTTGTTTGGGTTGAGGATTAATTGGGCATCGGATAACCAAGTTTCAACAGAGGAGAAGGCAGGAAAATATATTTCTAATTTGTCTTTATTCTTTGTTGATCTTTACATATTTCCTTTTCTAAAATCCCAATAGAACAACACTGCTGAAAGGTACACTCCTCACATTTCTTTCTGTTTAGCCAGATTGCTTGGTGTTTGACACCGTCCCCAGACTAGATGTATTTGTTGCTGGCCTTTTTGCATTCTGGTCAATACAATTTTTTGTTAGAATTCACATGTCACTCCCCCAGCCTATCATTGCTCCTGTACCATACTAACGTGTCATCCTCTTATCCTTTCTTCATCACTGTTCTCCTGCGGGCCGTTTTCTCTGTTCTCCTTTAGTCAGTTTTCTTGACCACTTTGTCATTTTTCAATGCACATTGCATCACATACTGGCAGTGGCACAAAAAAGCACAACTTCCTGTCTGATATGCACTTTTGTTCCTGCTAGTCCACCATCTATCGGAGATATTCTTGAAGGTGTCTGTGTATTGTAGTTTACAGGTCCCTCTTGTAACCTGTTCATATTATCCACTACTCTTTCTCTGAGAAACAGTAATTTCAACTGTCAGAAAAGATGCTTGTGCCTTTGGTTTGAAAACTGAGATTGTTTATTCCGCCTTTTTCATGTTTAAATCTATTTGGTCACAGTTTACATCATTCTGTCCTTTTATCCAGTGTGAAAAGATGCATTTCTTCCATATCATCCTTGTATACCTTGTACTTCCATCTCCCAGATTAACTTGGTAGCCATTTTCTAGATGATCTCAGCTAGCTTGACTTGCTTTTTCCTGTATGTACAATACAGTTATACGCTGTACTCCAGTGTAACTAATCTGTAAACCAGAGTGCTAATATAACCTCTCTGTTTTTTGAATCGTCTACCCTGCGAATACATCCTCACATATATTGTTTTTAAATACAGCTTTCTCACAGTGTACCTGGTGATTAATTTCTATAATCACTGATACCCTGAGGTCCTATTCTTGACCCGTACAATTTAAAGTGACTTCACCCAGCCAGTGTTTCATATGGGGTTATTGGACCCTGCTTCAGAATTTTAATTGTTTTTTTCTTTGCTCCTATACCTTATTATGCCATTGTCTATTTTATTATCTCCCAAAACATTCCAGTGTTGTAACCTCTTTTGTGATGTCCGATATGAAGGTACTGAACAGCACTGGGCCTATACCATTGCATTGCCACCTGTCTCTCTTTTGACAGGGGCCTTCACATCACCAGTCTTTGTTTGCCAGTACTAAGCCACTGTTCCACCCATTTTCACAGATTTTTTTCCCCTCACACCAGGACATCCTTCGGCTTGCCCATCAGTCTCATGTGTGGAACTGAGTCAAAAACCTTACTGATGTATCAGTATATCATACTCAATGAGCTCCCTTTGTCAAGTTCCAGCAAAATAAATGAATGCATACATACGTGCATACAAACATTTCTTTCCATTTGTTTACTGGGATAGTCCATCAGAGCAAATTGCTCCTTTTCAACTGACTTCAAGGGAGAAAAGCTTCATGCAGACAGTTTATGATAAGATAAAACAGATAATGAAAAAAACATAACATAGAAGATTATGACCTGGTCTTCAGTCCTAACTGTATTATTATTAGGTTTTGGAGACACGGATGCCAAGAAATTCACTTTGAGAGGCGATTCTTGCCATGCATGTCAAAAACACATTACAGCAAGTTAGGATCAGAGATCCAAACATAATTCTTTGTAGTGCATGAGACTTTATCTGTTCAATGTACTACTACTTACAAAAAAAAAAAAGAAAAACAAAGTGCAAAGTGTTTTGCTTTGTTTCATACATTTCAGTACAACTGATCTCTGGTGAAGAGTAGTGCATACAAGGGGAGTGTCATCAAATCTGGAGGGCATTGGCTGAGTCTCAAAGAGAGGATTGGATGATACTCTGCAATGCTCATTGAAGGTCAACTCACTGGATGATACATACATGTTCTGGGGGAGGGCTTAGGCCTTAAGGGGAAAAACACTCCCTCAGCAGCAGTGGGATGCTACCCCAGGATACTTTGATCTCCTGTCTAGGTCTATACGTAGTCACTGAGAGTCCCAGAGAGGGGGGGGGGGGTCAGCAGATTTTGGTGGTCTAAGGAAAGGCACAAGGAACAGTTGGCAGTCAGCTGTGGGGGAGCCAAAAATAAGCAAAGAAAACAAAAGATATGAGCTTACCTAATAACTTTACCCCTCTTGATCCTTAACTACCTCTTCTGCCATCTAGTTCATGAAGAAAGATGTGATAAATTCCTTAGGAATTTCTGCCATAAAGACATCCTCACAGTAGTTTGCTATCATTCCATGTAGAATCTCTGAAGCTCTTGTTTTCATCTTCATTTGTTGACTCTTCATTTTGGCCTTGCTTACCAGCTTTGATACCCTTTATCTGGCCAGCTCATATATCTGGCTACATTCCACTCCTTTCCTTTTTCTGCATTTGAAGGGGCTATCCTTTTCATTGGCTGCCTCATTTAATTAGGTTATGAACTATATTGATCACTTTCTTTCACTCATATCAACGAGTCTGTTACTCATGGCTGCCTGCAAGCTTTTCTGCTACCCCAGAAGCTGCCTGTTCTCTTTGTCTCCTTCAAGTCTCATGTTTTCTATGAACAGTTCTGCCAGCTTGTTGAAATTTGCATGTCTATAGGCTCATATATTGATTACACTCATTGGTTTGCTTTCATTGTTCCCTACTGTTGATCCCTTTTCTCTAACCCCTGCACTCCTGACAGGAGCAACATCTAGAATTCTTGTTTCCCTCATGCATTTCTGTAATAGCTCAGCAAACCCTACCTGGGCTGCACTTTAATTAGTTTACTTTGTTTCTCATATCTTGATGCAGGAGTGCTCATAGATGTTTGACTTTTGATCCTGTGCTTTCTAATCCTTATGTTTTCACTGGTGCTGTTCCTCTGTCTTGTGTTCAGTATATTGTATTCAGCCACCAGCTTCCTTCTCCTTCCTTCTAACCCCATTGCTAAATAAATAAACATTGTTTGTCATTTGAAGCTCCTCTTCTGCATATTATCCTAATTTGTACTCTATTACCATACAGATGTATAACTTAGACTGTCACTCCTACCCCACCCTGTACTCCTTATCTGCCACTTCTACTCCTACCCTGTACCCTTTATCTGCCACTCCTACCCCCTATCCTGTACCCTTTATCTGCCACTCCTACCCCTACCCTGTACCCTTTATCTGCCACTCCTACCCCTACCTTGTACCCTTTATAGGTTCATAGGTGCATAGGTAGGTAATAGGCTATTGGCCCTAGGGTCTATATAAGCCTAGCCAAAAGGTACCCTGGCTTTCGCCACCCAAGAAAATTGTTTTCCTGTGCCACTGTCGAGCAGAACCACAGAAGTGATCTCCAGGGTGAATTTCCTATCTCCCATCCAATCATCAAGATTTTTCTTGAAGAGTGCTAATGAGGAACTTTGTTTGATATAGATAGGTAGTTTGTTCCAGAGTATGGGAAGTCTCTGGGACAGGAATCTATCCCTCCAGCATGTTCTGTTTATTGTGGTGACAAGGTTTAGGTCCCTAGAGCGTGTAGCTCATAGGGATTGGGATTTCTTTAAGTGGAGCATGTCTAATAGCTCCGGGTTTGACATAGCTTTGTGTGTTAGGCAGAGATCGCCTCTGAGTAGGCGATATGCGACGGAGTAAAGCTGCAGTTTTTTGAGACGGTCTGCGTAGGGCATCTGTTTGAGGCCAGTAATCCTCTTTGTGAGGTATTTCTGTGGCCTTTCCAATTGTTGTAGATGTCTTGTGAGGTACATACCAAAAGGGTCGTTGTACTCTATAATGGGTCTAATGAGTGATGAGTAGAGGGGAACAATGACCTCTTTTTTCCTGGTTGAGAAACCTTTTGTGATGAGGTGTGCCACATAGAAGGATTTCATGACTACTGTGGCGATGTGATTATCAAAGGAGAGACTACTGTCCACCTGTGTCCCAAGGTCTCTTATCACACTTTAGGTGTTAAGTAGACTATTGCCGATGTGGTAGTTCATGGGTACAGAGTTTTTACCAAAAGGGATGACAATGCACTTTTTGGCATTGAGCTTGAGGCCATGACTTTGACACCAGGCATCTGTCTCAGTGAGGCCCTTTTGTAGGATGTCCACATCTTTTGGAGTTTTGATTATGGCTCCTAGTTTGCAGTCATCTGTGAACTTCGTTAGCCAAAGACTTTCTGTGTTGGCCTGTACTTCAGAGAAGTAGATACCAAACAGGAGAAGACCCATGACTGAACCCTGTGGTGCACCACTTGTCACTAGTCTGAAGTTGGATTTGGAGTCTGCTACTTTCACAGTGTGGGTTCTGTCAGTGAGCCAGTTGGCAACCCATCTTGTGACATAGAGATTTATGCCTAGTTTAGTGAGTTTATCTATAATTCCAGAGTGGGGGATGGTGTCAAAAGCCTTGGCGAGATCTAGATAGGCTGTGTGAACCACCTTACCCTCATTTACGGCTTTGGTGACTGCTTCAAAGAAGTCTCTGCCACTCCTACCCCTATCCTGTACCATTTCTGTGCCACTCCTACCCCTACCTTGTACCCTTTATCTGCCACTCCTACCCCTATCCTGTACCCTTTATCTGCCACTCCTACCCCTACCCTGTACCCTTTATCTGCCACTCCCACCCCTACCTTGTACCCTTTATAGGTTCATAGGTTCATAGGTAGGTAATAGGCTATTGGCCCTAGGGTCTATATAAGCCTAGCCAAAAGGTACCCTGGCTTTCGCCACCCAAGAAAATTGTTTTCCTGTGCCACTGTCGAGCAGAACCACAGAAGTGATCTCCGGGGTGAATTTCCTATCTCCCATCCAATCATCAAGATTTTTCTTGAAGAGTGCTAATGAGGAACTTTGTTTGATATAGATAGGTAGTTTGTTCCAGAGTATGGGAAGTCTCTTGGACAGGAATCTATCCCTCCAGCATGTTCTGTTTATTGTGGTGACAAGGTTTAGGTCCCTAGAGCGTGTAGCTCATAGGGATTGGGATTTCTTTAAGTGGAGCATGTCTAATAGCTCTGGGTTTGACATAGCTTTGTGTGTTAGGCAGAGATCGCCTCTGAGTAGGCGATATGCGACGGAGTAAACCTGCAGTTTTTTGAGACGGTCTGCGTAGGGCATCAGTTTGAGGCCAGTAATACTCTTTGTGAGGTATTTCTGTGGCCTTTCCAGTTGTTGTAGATGTCTTGTGAGGTACATACCAAAAGGGTCGTTGTACTCTATAATGGGTCTAATGAGTGATGAGTAGAGGGGAACAATGACCTCTTTTTTCCTGGATGAGAAACCTTTTGTGATGAGGTGTGCCACATAGAAGGATTTCATGACTACTGTGGCGATGTGATTATCAATGGAGAGACTACTGTCCACCTGTGTCCCAAGGTCTCTTATCACACTTTAGGCGTTAAGTAGACTATTGCCGATGTGGTAGTTCATGGGTACAGAGTTTTTACCAAAAGGGATGACAATGCACTTTTTGGCATTGAGCTTGAGGCCATGGCTTTGACACCAGGCATCTGTCTCAGTGAGGCCCTTTTGTAGGATGTCCACATCTTTTGGAGTTTTGATTATGGCTCCTAGTTTGCAGTCATCTGTGAACTTCGTTAGCCAAAGACTTTCTGTGTTGGCCTGTACTTCAGAGAAGTAGATACCAAACAGGAGAAGACCCATGACTGAACCCTGTGGTGCACCACTTGTCACTAGTCTGAAGTTGGATTTGGAGTCTGCTACTTTCACAGCGTGGGTTCTGTCAGTGAGCCAGTTGGCAACCCATCTTGTGATATAGAGATTTATGCCTAGTTTAGTGAGTTTATCTATAATTCCAGAGTGGGGGATGGTGTCAAAAGCCTTGGCGAGATCTAGATAGGCTGTGTGAACCACCTTACCCTCATTTACGGTTTTGGTGACTGCTTCAAAGAAGTCTCTGCCACTCCTACCCCTATCCTGCACCCTTTCTGTGCGACTCCTACCCCTACCTTGTACCCTTTATCTGCCACTCCTACCCCTATCCTGTAGCCTTTATCTGCCACTCCTACCCCTACCTTGTACCCTTTATCTGCCACTCCTACCCCTATCCTGTACCCTTTATCTGCCACTCCTACCCCACCATGTACCCTTTATCTGCCACTCCTACCCCCTATCCTGTCCCTTGTCTTTTGCTGTTATAACTGATATCCTGCGAACAACATGTCAGTGTCTGTTTAATTATTCTCTCAGGATTCAATCACATGCATTATTTCTCTCTCACCAATATTACTGGTGGCAGATCCTCCATATTCATTTCCAGACCTTGCTGACTTTTCTAGATTCTCTAGCTTTGCTCCCATTACTCTCAGTATTTTGCCTCTTTAGCATTCTTCTGCTACCATCTGCTTTTCTTCTTTTGCCTTCACACTTTCTTTCCTTATCCATCACTGTCCTTGATTTTCACTGCTCCCCCTCTTAGCTGCCACTATACCTGCCTGTCTTTCCCCCATCAAATTCAGTTGAAAGGCATAGCTGAGGTGAAGTAACTTTCAAATTCAAATTTTTGCAAGGTTGCCCCAGTTTTGTTGCAACGTGGAGTGAGTAGTTATTCACTATTCATAGTCCCTCCTCCCTGTCAGAGACATTGTAATCATAATCCAATCCTTTGGAGTTTCCAGCAATGGGTCATATAGTACTTATATTCTCCAGTGCAAAACTCTCCTGTTCACTTTGGATTCTCTCCTGCATATTTCTGTTGGGGATTTACTAGTGTACTGACCTGCTGAGGGCAGATAATTACAATTGCTTGCCAGCAGAAACAGGTATGTAAAAAAATAGTCCAGTGGAATGCAAAGCACAGTTTATTAGGGTGATTGGTCAGGGAAGGAAGGGTAGCAAAGAAATATTCTGTGTAAAAATAGAGCATTCTATAACACTATTCAATACAAAGTGAAAAACAAAAAACTTTTTTCTCACATGTATGTACACTTGCCTGCATTTTGTATTCCCTCTAATATCATATTTCTGTATTTTATGTACATCTCACAATTAGTGCTAAGTGTGGAACCTTTCTCCTCAGGCCTCCTCTGAAAAAGGGTTCTATCCCAGTCAGACTTTCCCAGTAAACAAAGATAAATATATAAACTTGAGACACTCTAATGATAGATACATGGAATTGTACGAGTGCTCTTCTGCCCCTAACTGCTCTCCTGCCCTCCTATGACCTGAACCTCTTGTTCTTTTTCATGTCCATTATCTTCTGCCCTCCTTCCTCATGATCCCTTTGTGTTTTCTCCTGTCCTCCTGTCTCCCTATCACAGCATAATTTATCTTATTACTGGTTGCCTGCTTGTCTCTCTCCAGATCACCTTGTCTTTTCACATTCTTTACCTGAACTCGTCACACTGTTCCTCATCCTGCGCATTACTCTCCCCTAGTCCTTCTCCATCCACATGTGTCTCCTTTTCTGCTCCTTGGTGTTTTCCCACACATCTCCCTTCCGGTAACTTTCATTTTTCAATACCCTTCACTGTTTTCTTCTTCTTCCTATCTGTCCTCATCACGTCTTCCATTTTAATACCTTTCTCCCCTTGGAGCATCCTGTCTGATGTGAAAGCACTTAAGTGTGTGTTTTTTATACTTCTGCCTGGCTTCTTCACCTCATTTTCGTACTTGGACTGTTATATTTTGTTGTGTTGGTGAAGTTAATCTGCACTGGCAGCTTTTATATTTCTTTGGACTATAATTAAAAGTTGAGCATGCAGTAACCCTCCCTTAGTTTTGCAGACAGTATGTTATGCAGTAGAATTAATTGGTGATTTGCTATCTCAAGGAATCTGACACACCAACGCATTAAATTCAGTGAATGCAGTAGTGCAGGAAATGAGTATTTAATCTGCTGACATTAGGTACAATAAAATGTGCAATATAGTAATATGTTAGCTTTTGTTTTGGAGTGTAGCCACACGTTGTACCCCATAGACTTACAATTTCATATAAAGTCCAAGGTAGCACAGCCTCAGATTAAAAGATATATTTGCTTTTACCAGAATGCCTAATATTTGATCACACCATGGCAGTGTAACCTCAAAGGCAAAATATTAAAGTAGCAGTGTGGTGTGTAAGCTTGACCCTTTCAAGAATATAGTTCTGAATGAAACAATTTATTTCATTAGCAGTGTTTCAGTGTTTCTGTAATGTTTCCATAGGCTATAGTTTCTTCATATTCAGCAAAATCTAAATTTTACATTGATCAGAAAACCCTTCATTTTCCTCAGAATTCCAGTATGAAATCTTCAGTGTGATTTAAGCATAATTCATATCTATTAATTTTCAGCATATATTTTATTAACTGCAGATACTTCAGTCATACTCTTTGCTGCCAGTCTAAAACACATACAAAAGATACTCGTAATTTAAGGGCTATAGCCCCTCAGGCCACTTTTTTCAGTTAGAATCCAGTCTTTTACAGAGATGATGCAGGCCCCTAAAACCATTGCTGCATCACCTCCAACAACCTGCCGTGGTTTTCAGACAAAACTGTTTGTCTGTTATCTTGTGTTTATGAGCAACTATAGGTTTCATTCATTCCTCTGTTCTCGTATACCAGTTTTATCTTATTTAGGGTCATGGGGAGCTGAAACCTGTCTTGGCAAGCAAAATGTATAATACAGAGAACCATCTGTAGGGAGGATACTGATCATTTAAAGGACACACACACAAACATGAACAACACAAAGACACACACACACACACACACACACACACACACACACACACACACACGCACACACACGCACACACACACACACACACACACACACACACACACACACACGCACACACGCACGCACACACACGCACACATGCAAACACACACACGCACACACGCGCACACACACACACACACACACACACACACACACACACACACACACACACACACACACACACACACACACACACACACACACACACACACGCACACACGCACACACACGCACACACACACACACACACACACACACACACACACACACACAGTTTCTCTCTCCCCCTGTCTTTCATTGATAAACCACATGTTTCTAAATGTTTACAGCCAAACCTAATGGCCTGTAACTGCAATGTGGGAGGAAACTGGAGCATCTAATATACAAAAACGTAGGGAAAGAGGGGGGAGGAGAAGGAGGCTCCATCCAGAAGGCACCCCAAATGGGAAATAAATTAGGGAACTGACACTAACTGCTGCCCCAGTACCCCCTCCCCATCTTTAGTATTTAGTGTCTGGAAAAAATAACCAGTTAGCATTCCAGGATGCACCTGACAAATTTAAACTTTTTAAAACTGTAAACTTGGACCTTACACTATTTATTCATAAGTGCAAAGCTTCAGATTTGCAATCTTTATTACATTTAAATCAGTCACATGAATCATCCACATTCTCATTGTCAGTAAAGACCAATGTGATGAATTTGTTTTGATGTGTTCAAACACTTTTTGTTCAGAAAATCACAATTAAAATAGACATTGCTAAGACAATTGACTTAAAATAGCCAACAATCAGGATTTCATTTTTTTATTTGTGAGGTCACACAGCACTAGGAAAGGGACACGCCCATTACCGTAAGGATGAGCAACTTGAAAGTTAGCATGTATAAGTAAGGGGATATGGGATTTTGTTTTACATTTATGTCTGCAACTAGTTTTAGTCAGCAATTATTAACAATTTCAATTTCACTTTGTGAATGACGTAGCATTGAAACTGCTTATGTTCAGAATCAACTATTTTCAATTTCCCCCAAATACCATTTATCCCAATTATTAATCTGTTTATTTTCCTGCCTAAATATATCATTGTTACATGTCCTGTAAAATATAGAACCAAGAAGCCAACGATTCACTCCCTTTAATGTAAAATAAGTAATAGCCCTCGTTAATTGATTTAGATTACTTTTAATTGTGTAGTGGACAATTGTGATTCATTTCTGTTTTTTTTTTTAAGTTAGTAAAGGTATTGTACTGAAATGACTACAATTTTAGAAGAAAATACCGACACTTTTAGGACTGCACGTACATTTTGTTTGCTCCATGATTTATTTTAGGAGTGAACATATTTATGACATTTCTTTTTTAGCAAGAAGCATTAATAGTATGACTTGGCTTTGTAACTCAGTGGAAAACTGTGTCGTCATGAATAAGCAAGAGTTTTTGTAAATGAGAAGTGACTATGTTCCTTTAGAAGATATTAAAAAGTCATTATCAAATTGTTTTCAAAATACTATTGACTTGCATAAACTATATTTATTAGGAAATTGGAAGGGTGGATGGAAGAGGTTAATTTTGCTGAAGATGGACAATAGATGTCTTATACATGCTCCAAGGGATTATATATTCAGAACAACTGATGTGCATTGTGTCATGATGGGAAAGTCATGATTTTTATGTGGGTCTTCATTCCAGCTATGATAAAAGGTGTGAGAATTATGGGAAAGTAGGACATGTAAATAAAAGAATGCATGAAAAAGGGCTCTGTCCCAGCTGGACTAACCCGTTCAACAAATGTCAAATGAATAAATAAATCTAGTGTAACAAAACTGTGCGGTTTTAGGCAGAATTTGATTTCAATTTGAAAAATGCATTGGCATCAGTGCATCAGGACAAAGGTAAGAAAAGAAAAGAGAACAGAAAGTAAAAAATGAAGAAACAGTTTGGAGCTTAGATGCTTTCAGTCCTATCCAGTTACAAAATATATATGAGGTCCTATAACAAGGTGACCAGCAAGAGCTTTAGAAAAGGAATTCTGTAGAAGTAGAGGAGGTGCACTCAGTGGGGCAAAAGGGATCTTATTTTCAAGAAAACTAGACATACTGAACCAAAAAGCTAAGCGGTGCAAGCACATCAGGTTGGTCAGTAGTTCTTAGTTGGAATGTGGATAGATGTAAATAACAGGGCCATAGATAAGTACTAGGCTAGCTGCCATTTTGGGCCATTTTAAATGTAGCTAATTTCCCTTTTTGTGCTCAAATTAACTTATGCCATTTGGTTATAGATTATCCTTAGCCATCCCATGGTCAATAATTAGATATTACCCATAATGAGAATAAGTGGGATCATACCATAGATAATTTGAGGGACACATGCACTGGTTAAAGCATTTAGAAGCTGCCTTTTTCCATTAGAAGTACAGGGGGCACTCTTGGGGCAAATTTGCTGTTTCCTATCTATGTACCTAAGTTGCATTTAAATGTGGAAATGGATGATTTTTTTTTTTTATGTGGATGGGAAGTCCGTTCCAGGGTAGCAGTATCCTCTGTGCAGTTTACTTCATAAAATCGAAATCCCAGAAGATCAAAGATGACATTGTCGAGATGAAATCAGCAAAAACCCACTTCAATTAAAGACCGGATTAATGAATATCTTCCCAGGGTAAGTAACCACTAGCACCAAATGTCACAAAAATGAAACTGCACCATCCCCAACCCACTCAGATTGGGAGCTACTCCTCCTACACCCCACAATGTGGGGGGCTTTGCCCTCTACACCCCCTAACTAATTATACCAACTCTGGGATTGCACTGCACTTGGGAAAAGGGCAAAGTTCACCTTGTTCGCCAACAGGTTACTTTCCCTGGGAATACATTTGCCGATTGGGTCCTTCACTGACATGAGATTTTGCTGATTTCTTCTCGATGATGTCATCTTCGACCTTCTGGGATTTCAATATTTTCAGTTAGACACCCCCGTGAGATATACTTCTCCCTCCAAACTATTCTGGTGATGTTACAGAAGAAGTTTATATCCCTAGATTGAGTATTTCTGATGTCATTTGACTTACTGATGTGCAGTAAATACATCAGTAATGGGTCAGAGGATGCCTTATATGCCAGACACAGGTCACCTCTAAGCAGTCTGTTGGATGCTAAGTATAGTGGAAGGGCTTTGAGTCAATCCATGTAGGACATATTGTTTAGGCCTTGTATCCTCTTAGGAATACACTGGCAACTCTGTGGGCTTTCCAGTTGTTGCGTGTGTCTGGATGGATATATGCCCAATGGGAATTATATTCAATGACTGACCTAATGAGGACTGATAAAAGGGCAACAGTGACATCCCCAGATGTGGACACAACCCCTTTCTTTATAAACTGTGTAATATAGAAGTTTCTTACAGCAATGAGTTCCAAAATCCTGAACAACTGAATAAACTTGGTAGTTCCCTTGGGTAGATGACTTCCCAAAGGATACAGTAATGCATTTTTTAGCATTTAACTTAAGTCCATGATTTTGGCACCAGTTATTTATTTGAGACAAACCTTCATGCAGGATGGGTAAGTCATTTATGGATTTGATGACAGC
This sequence comes from Protopterus annectens, assembly GCF_019279795.1. Classification (NCBI taxonomy): domain Eukaryota; kingdom Metazoa; phylum Chordata; order Ceratodontiformes; family Protopteridae; genus Protopterus; species Protopterus annectens. The sequence continues at coordinate 1,347,443,618 of NC_056743.1, read as the reverse complement.
TCCTAGCATGCAGGCAACTGCAAAATCAGTGATAAGAAGAGTTCTTGTTGCACAGTAATCAGATATTAACTGCATACGTTTCTTTGGAAGGAAAAATGTAAAACAATGAGAGAATGTTTTTGCCTTTTGGTTCTGAAAAGTGTACAAGGACTGCAATTTTCATTAAAAGGGGAATCTAGATGAAAATGATAATTTTATTACAGCTGAACCTTTACTTTTGTATGTTGTATATGCATTTACTGACGTGGAAGAAAAATAAAATTGTTTGATAAAACTGCTCCTTATTTGTTAATTAATTCAAGGATAATTTAATTGTGCAATTTTAATCATTCAGTATGTCTAAATGGTTCAGGTAGATGTAAAAAGGAAAGGACCTTATATGGAATAAAATGGAGAAGGACCTCTTGAAATGTCATGTTTATTTACAATTTCAAACTTTTTTATTAAATCATTTAAACAATGACACAGGTACACAAACTTTAACAAAATAGAAAACAAAACCATAGTGACATATTTTATTACTCATACTCCAACATTACATATGTTGCTCATTTCCTGCCTTCCCTTAAACATCACTCCACTTCCTGAACATTATTTTGTATGTACTGTACCCACAAATTCAACTTATTTGTATGTAATTTGCTCCTTCTCATTTTAAAGATCCCACCCCCAGTTCTTTTATCTCCTTTACAATATTCAATAACTTCCACTATATGTTGATGAAAGCAAATGCACAAAGGACTGGATTCCCCAAGCTGCATATGACAAAACAATCCTGCTGAAAAGCACTTTCTAAAGTGCTTTTTGCATGTGGGGTGAACTCCCCTGCACTCCCTGATGTGGGGTGCCCGGATTTATATATACTAACTCCATAGTCACACCTACTTGAACTAGGGGGAAAGCCTCCCAAAAAGGGAATCACTTTTGGCACAATTGACCAGCAGTGATTTTCTATGGAGGAACTCAGATTGTTGGCAAGTTGAACCTCAGGAAATTGAAGCTAGAGGGTTCAAACTTTTCCCACTAGAAGCTTGCCCTATTCACTTCTTCAAATACGGCTAGCTTAGATAATGACTTCCAATTTTTGGTAATTGCTAATTTGGCTTACCATAGAATTAAATTTAGTAAGGCCTTACTCTGACTAAAATTCAGATCCAATGTCTCAGCTCAAAAGAATAATTTCCTTAGTTACAACAATTTACTTCCATAACATTTCAGACAAAGCACTCTGAATAGAATTTTCAAATCTACCAACTTGTTACATTCCTCTCTAAAAAAAAAAACTTGGTCCCAGTTTCATCTCCCTTTCCCATCACACCTCCAGGATATGCATTCTGCCTGCGGAAAATTCACTGAAGTCTGCTTGGGGTATAAAAATACTTATGCAAATACTTTCCAGCAAAACTTCTAAACCTTCTGGACTTTGTTGCACACTTAGCAGCTAAACAGATATTGTTCCTTTGAAAACTGCCTTTCCTGTCTCTTGTTCCAATTTTTATAACATCTTCTGATTAATTCTACAGTTATAATGCAGTTTTTTATATGCCCAACTAATTATCCATTTTTTGACATCAGTTTCTGTTCTGGGCTCAACTAAAAGCCCTACCAGAGCTGGTCTTTCACTTAGAATTTCTGATCCCTTTGTCTTTGTCTATAGTCTGGTATCAGTCCCTCTTTAGTTATTTAGACCCAGTTACCTGGTTTCTTTGCTAATTTTTCCTGTAATTTCAAGCTCAATTAATTGTAAATAAATTGCAGTTAAAATTTACAGAAGACAACTAACTTTATTTCTAGTATTACTAGAGGAGTTGACTTTGCTAACACCAAGGAGTTGGGCACTAAGTGTTACTGTAAAAAGGACAGGGGTGTGTCTGAATGTGAAACTGATGTGAGTGAGTGGGTATGGCTTCTGTCTTAATACACAAAGTCAACTGTCGTTGAAAAGGACAGTTTCTTTACTTCGGGAATAGATGCTGGTGAACTGATAACCCTCAGTGTCACTAAGTAGATCACTGAGGGACAGGTCACCTTCTGGATTTATTACATGACTCTTCTAGATACAAATATACTGCAACTCACGCTGACTTTAGGGGTCTTGTACAAAGAAAATTTATATCAAGACCATTTCTCTATCAGTGTTTTGTCTATCTCCGCGGGCTGTATTAACAGAACAAAGCTAGTTTACTGTCTTGTTATAATAGTCACCCAGAGCCTAATAGTCTGAATGCCACTTAGAAGGCAGAATGTCATTGCAGGAAGAGAAATTAAATATCATTCAGTAAGTGTATTACCTTACCATTGTCCACTAATTGTTCCCTAAACTCAAGTGCAGCAATATAAATAAATGAGAGGGGACAAGCAACAGCAGACTGCAGAATAATCTCTCTGAAAGTAATACAAAACAGTTTGTCAATAAATGTCACATAACATTACTGTTGCTTGCATTTTGCAATGCATGAGTCTTTTTTTCTCTTTCTCCCCTTAGCAATAAATAAGGAACGATGAATAAGCTCTTTTTTATTCATGACTTTGGGAAACCTGTAATAACCAGCCGCAGTAAGTTTCTGTCAGTGGAATTAGCTGGAAACCAGTTCCTAGTTAATTTGCCTTTTTCCCTGCCCTTCATTTTAAGTGTGGTTTACAGAACAGGGAGCACTATTAATCCATATCCTCTGCTACTTGCCAAGAGGCCGTGGGTCAGGAAGGAGGGGGTGTATTTTGTTCTCAGAAACCAGACAAGAATAATCCATTTACAGACTGTCAAGACTTCATAAACCTCAAGCAAGTGTACAGGACAGCTGAACAAACACGCTGAAATGGTGTTCTGTTCAGTGCTGAGCTGCTCTTACACAAGTGGAATGTTTACACACACAGAGAAAAAAATGTACCAGAACCTGGTTATGCTTTATGTATATTTAACTGCTGTTACATAGTACAAAGAAAAACAAGGCTTTTGTTATTCTTCTCCCAACATATGTGTATCTTCTGCAGTTTTAAAAATGAAATATCTTGGAGACAGACTAGGTCCCATGGCACTAAGTATGAACGCTGATGCAGGGCATCTAGTTAGAAAATCAATAAGAGTGGGCTTAGAATTATATATGGCTGCCATTGATTGAATTTAATTTAAAATTATCGGCATACCTTTCGCCCTGCAAACATTAAAGATAGGTACAAAGGCTCTTAAAAAGTAAGTACACCAGGCCAAAAATGTGAGCACCTAATTAGCATATATTTACATACTACATACTGAATAGCACATAACATTCCTGTTCATGGATTACACATAACTTTCTCTACTTTATGTAGGATTATGGGATATTACTCAGAAACACAAGTTTAAAAAACTGTGAGAAAATTTAAGAATTTTATGAACAATGCAATGTAATAGCTGAAGATTATCATAAAAGATACAGAATTAATCTGCCTCACAAAATCATTTTATTTTGCTTCCAGAAAATGGAGTTGTAAAATGTTAGTCTTCTTCCTTTAAATTAATAGCAACACCAGTATACTGGTCATATAGTCTAGTTTCCAGTGCACTGAAAAGCTTTAATATCATGTGTGATGGTTAGCAAGATTGGGAAAATCGTATGAAGGACACATCAAGCCTGAAAATAGGTATATAACTCCAAAAATAATGAAAAGAGGTAACTCAAGCCTGAACGTAGGTACATTTCTCCAAAACAGGTACAATTAAGAGGTTTAATAATTCACGGGTATCGCATTTTATATTAAATTATGTACCCTGGCAGGACTCCATTAAGTCAGAAACAGATAAAAGTGGAATATCAAACAGAAAGGAGTCTGTCATCAGGTTTAGGTTTCTGAGTGGGAAAGACCACCAGTTCCGGCATCCTATTAAGTCCATTTTATGTTGGAAATTTGGCTGACATGATGAGATAGACAGAACTGACCACAAAGCTCCCTTCTACCTCATATAATATGGTGGTCTCATAAATCCCAGTTTAATTGAACTACTTCATTCATGCTACACAACAGAATAATAAAAACTTTATTGGCATAAACTATATTTGATTTGTGGTAGTATAAGCATAAAAAAATTCCTGAAAAAAATAATAAAAATCATAAACAAAAATTATGCTTTCTTGCAAACCAGAAAATAGTGCATCAAAGATTTTGGCATGCTTACACTTCCATTTTTGTCTGATGGACTGGCGTCCAATCCAACATTAGTGTCTCTGCCTCCATCCCTTACTAACTGGGAGAAGCTGTAGGCTCTCTTCCACAGTAAATAGTATACAGTGGGTTTTGGAGAAAGAATGAATGAATTATGCTTCCATCTTCAGAAGTTGGGAAAACACTCCACATAAAGGAGTTTGCAATATTTTTTAGAATGATATGTCAAAGGAAAACTATATTATTTCAGATAAGTATATAATGCCATTTAGTAACTTAAGTATCTTCTCACTTCTCATATCTTTAGCATAGCTTTTCATTTGTGAGTTACATGCTAGTTGGCTACTCATTCAATCACTTGCGCATTTGTTAGCATTATGCACATCTAAATGAAGAATGCACAAGGTGGCACTCTTGTATAACTACTGAAATATGCCTTGGTTATTCATTTTTTTCTGCTTTCACTTTCTTTCTCACTCACATTGTGTGTGTGTGTGTGTGTGTGTGTGTGTGTGTGTGTGTGTGTGTGTGTGTGTGTGTGTGTGTGTGTGTGTGTGTGTGTGTGTGTATGTATATATGTGTGTGTGTGTATATACATATATATATGTGTGTGTGTGTGTGTGTGTGTGTGTGTGTGTGTGTGTGTATAGTTCAAATGAACAAGTTTTCTTGCTCTCTTAAGACTTATGTATTTTGTACAAATGGCAGATGCATCCCCAAGAAAAACGGCTAATATCTGATAAATAAATTCCAAAAACAAAGGATAGCCAAGCACCTGTTATCCAAAACAATCTGTCATGGCACAGTTTCTATCTCCAGAGGGAAGTATGTTGCATGTCTATATATCACATTTTGGATACTACTTGAGAATATATAACCATTTACTTGTAAAACATATTTTCTAAGGCTGGCGTTCCCATTTGACATCGATGAAATCAACTGAATTGAAGAAGAATCTTGTATTTTTTTACTTGTGTAATATGACAATGTAAAATGACATTATACCATATCTATGCTTTTCACACACACACACACACACACACACACACATATATATATATATATATATATATATATATATATATATATATGTAAAAAACACCCAAGCGATAAGCCCAACGTAAATGATAAAAACAAATCCCAACACGGAGCTCCAAATAATGTATACTGTGTCCAAGTAAAAGGCACGATTCAATCTGAAAATAGTTCAATGCACGTACAAAAGTCCAATGCAAAATACGAACAGTGTTTCAAGATGTTCAATATGTTGTAAACCATCCGTTAGTCGCAAAACGACAGTCAAAAAGCAACTTCAAAGTTGGCGAAATAAAGTCGCTAGCACAAATCCAAGCATAGCTGTTCAAAGTACACCTTAGTATTCTTCGGCAAATAGTAACACATTCACGTAACACCAAAGCACATAAACCATGCGGTTCTGTATTAAAATATAAACTCCTTTATTCTAGTAAGCGCTTTCGCGGTGTGACCCACCGCTTCCTCAGACAAACACCAAATGATCGTTAAACACTTATATACATTATAAAAAACAAATTGACCTATCATTCTTTTTAAAAAAACAGAGTCTCACCTCATTAAAAACGCTGTATGGGCAGGTAAATCCATGTCCCTGGATGGAACCGGAAGTTACATCACATCCTGTACACCGGATGCCAAATACATAGCCTGCGTGAGAAGCTAAGGTGATAGAAATACAAAAAATACAAAAAATACAAAAAATCTATACGTTCTGTTGAACGAACCTCTGCAACTACAAATGCGACTATAAATGCCATAAACCCAAAAACATCTACATTAATTGCAATATTAAATAGCGGCATTGCTATGTAATGCGTGGTATATTAGAATTTAAAAATAATAACATATTATATATATAAAAATGTCATATGACCAAATATCAAAATGTATCCCACATAACAAGTCATGCACTTCCGTAGCTGTTTATAGCATATACACTGTTAGGTTATACTATTTTTACAATGCACTTGTTATTGACTGGGTAATTGCACTATTTACATCCATCCATTACCAACAGTCTCACTGAATTTTACATTATATAATGACAAAGAATGTTGTTATTCTGTGTCTGAAGTGCATGATTTTAAACGAACAGGATATAGGATGTATTCATGTTTAACAAATTGGAATACACAAATGGATTTAAAACCAAACTAAACTAAACTAAGCAAAAACTGTGTTTGTCAAATTTTGGAATTATATTGTCTTTGAAATATTATCAGGATTAAATTGCATCATACTCAAGCATACAGTTTATTGAAAATATTATATAAATTATTAAATATCCATAAATTCATAATAGTCGTAAATACTTAGCAACTGACTAAATAAATATGAAATATCATCTCTGAATGTAGAAATGCATGCTTAAGTAAGTTGAACACACATATTAATACATGAGCAGTAGATAGTTCTAGACTCATAAACATTCAGGAAAATTTGGCGGAATCTAATCTTAATAATATATAAACTGTATAGTGCGTATATGTATGTGTATATAGGTGAAAAAACTTACTGTGCCAAATATGTAATAAAAATATACTGAACAAGAACTTGCATATTATTCTATCTATCTAAACAAGGTGTATATTGAACTGACAGATGACATATTACTACTGGTTGGAAACTGTCTAGAAAAATGAATGGCAAACAAATGAACTGAGAAATATGGCAGAGAACTTAATATGGCAAGAAGGATGTGAAGTGAAAAGCTACCAGAGAGTACCTACATCCTACAAGATCAATGTAAAAGTTTTGTATACGGAACTTAACGTAAGCTCCTGCTTCTAAGGTGTGGTTTGAGTGAAACTGTATCATTGAGGCCCATACCCCTATGGGCCCCTAACCTGAGGATCCAGCGGAGTTCTGCATCCTCTGTTCTCGTAGTTATGTTCCCTAGGCGTATTGTGGGTGTTTCTATGTGAAGTACCTGGAACACAAAGACATGATCCGGACCTTGATTGAGCATGTGTCTAGCCAATGCACTGCTGTTATCTTTCCTATTCAGACAGTAATAATGATCTCTGATGCGCTCCCTTAATGTACGATTAGACTTCCCAATGTAATAGCAAAAACAAGTATTGCAGTGGGCTACATAGACTATGTTACGACTCGTACAGGAGGCATTAACTCTCAATTCCCAAAGTCTACCACTCTCCGGGTGTCTGAAATAATGTGACTCGTCCACATAACAGCACTGTGGACAAGTGCCACATCTAGATGTTCTTTCAAGGCCTGTTTTTGTCATTTTAGAAATGTTGCCATGACAAAGAATTTGTTTTAGGTTGGACATGTTACTAAATGTAAACTTCGGATATGGTCCAACTATTGCTTTTGTGTTCTCGTCACATAATAGAATATTCCAATTCTTTGATATCACATCTTTGAAAATATTAGTATTACTGCTATAAGGTACGATTACATGCTCAAACTCCATCTTATTGATCGTTCTAGATCGGATATGCCCATGTTCTGAAAAATAGGGTTGTGCTCTCTCATTCCTAAGCTCGTCCATGTTAGAATATACCCCTCTTATTTCATTTGTACTGTAGCCCCTACCAACTAAACCTGTCTGTAACACTTCCAATTCCTTCTTATATTGTGTGTCCTGACTGGAAAGTCTTGATAGACGCATCGCCTGTCCCTTAATCACGTTCCTAAAAATCTCTGGATTATGCATGCTGTGTCTATGCAAAAACGATGGCTTATAGCATGCCTTTCTATGGACACTTGTACTAAACTGTCCATGTATCTGCTGTATCCGTACATCAAGGAAGTCTAATGTCTGCCTAGAGTAATTTAGGGTAAATCTAATAAAATCAGTAGCTTCGTTTAATTGAGAATGAAAGTCTAACAAGCTCTGTATTGATCCTTGCCAAAGAAAAAAGAGATCATCAACAAATCTCTTAAAGTATACTATTTCCTTGACATCTCTAATGTACCTCCCTTCAAATTCTGCCATAACCAAGTTGGCGTAGCTATTGGCACAGCTAGTGCCCATAGCCACGCCACTGGTTTGTCTGTAACAAGTATTATTGAAAATAAATATATTATTCTCCAAAACCATTTCAACCAAAAAACAAAGAAAATCTATCCTTGTTTGTGTAAATTCTGTTGTTTTGGCCAAAAAAGATTTGAGAAAGGCTAATCCTTGGGCATTAGGAATACATGTGAAGAGCGAAACTACATCCATAGTTACTAATATTATATTCTCAGATGTAGATAGTTCATTAACTTTAAGATATAGGCTCTTCAGAAATTGTTCAGTATCACGTAAAACTGGTGGATAATCCACAAGACACTTTCTGAGCTGACTGTCCAAGTATATAGACATCGGCTCCGTCAGCCAGCCTGCTCCAGAGACAATGGGTCTAAATTCTGGAGTATGGGGGTTCTTGTGAATTTTTGGTAACCCACTTATTGTGGGTATTAATGGGAATTCAACCTTGAAATAGGAAAAAAGGTCTTCAGTAATGAGACCTAAGTTCTTACTTTCTTCCAGAGCGTTAGCTATCCTATCCTGTATACTACAAACATCATCAAAGGAGATTACTTCATAGGATCCACTTGCTAATAACTCTGTCATTTTTAAAAAATAATACTCGCTGTCTAATACAACGATAGGGCCTCCTTTATCTGCCGCCCTCACGATAATGTCTTTGTTCTGTCTCAGTTTAAGGAGAGCCTGATTCTCCTGCCGTGTTAAATTGTTCCTTGTAGGATACGGACGTGTCAATTCATCATACAATTGGGATTCAACCACTTTAATGAAGGTTTCAAGATTGGGTTGTGGATGTGGTGTAAAAACACTTTTCTTTCTGAAACCTATAGTGGGGTTTGGGTCCAAAGTGTCCTGATTGGAACCATACATAGTTCTAAGTGAGACTCTCCGAATGAACAATCTCACCGAGAGAAGAGCTTGGCTGATGTCCATGTTGGTGGTGGGTATAAAGGACAACCCCTTATTCAGAACGCTGACTTCATCACTTGATAAATTGTATTTGGATATGTTATGGACCAAGGATGTCAGGTCTCTTGGACTCACCATATGCACACTCTGTAGATTACTTATCTGACTCACAAACTGGAATTCCAGTATTTCTGTAATGTTCGTTGTTGCTGCGGAGGTTCTTTCCTCTTTGCTCCATAGTTGTTGTCTATGTCTAGTGATCGTTTCCTGCTCCCTCTGATGGGAAATGGAAAATCCGTATTACTTTGTCCATCCAGCTGGATCTGAATCCTTACAGCTCCTGATAGGGTATTACTGGAGCTCCCTGTTGTTTTAATTCTATTTGGATTGGCTGTAGAATTCAACATAATTTCCTCATTTGGTGTTACATATACAGATTCATTTCCTTTGGGTGAAGCGACTTGATTAAGAACTGTTGTCTTGTTACCAACATTATTAGAGCCTAACGGCTCAATGAGCTCCATATCACCTGGTATTGATGTGTCCTGTTTATTGAGTACACTGGATTCTTGCCTAATGTCTATGAATCTATTCGTTGGTGCTGACATCAACGAGTTCTTGGTAGTTTCCAAACGCTCAGTTGCATAGGCTTTCCGTGTTCTGTTATCTGGTAAAGACATATCCACATTCTTATGGGTCTCTCTATTTCCTATTTGACCCGGGACTGTTCGTTGGCCATTCGTATAAGTTCTGGGCCACACAAATACATTGTCGTTGGCAAAATCATGTATATCTCTGGCCATTTTCTTCCTCTTATTACTAAGAAGATTCTTTTCATATCTGCTCAGTTTCTCCATTGTGTCTTGTAAATAAATCTCAACCTCTTCAGCACCACATTGTTCCATTAACCTATTCTGTATCTCCAAGGCATTATCTTTTACATTGTTCTCAATTGGTTGAAAAAAGTTAATTAACAATTTTATATACTCATTGCTTGCACGAATATTAATCTGTTGCCATTCGGCCAACAGTTTGGGATACGTATTTCCATATGTGGGCATCGTAAGAATACGAAGGCCCCTCGGAATTACTTTACTGCTCAGGCATGCTTCCATGTGGAAGCGTTGGGCTGTTAGTCTTTTTGCTCTATACAATTCATTTTCGAAATCCCTCTTCAGGTCTCTTATCAAATTCTAATTCCGTACTTCATTATTAGTAGCAATATCTTCGATAGAATCATTAGCACCAAACAGCGGATTAAAACTATCCTCTAAAAAGTGTCGTAGCTTAGTATTAACAGACTCTCTTACCCTGTCTGTGGATGTCTGTTCATTTGTGGCTCCTTCCATGTCGCAAAAAAATGTATGTAAAAAACACCCAAGCGATAAGCCCAACGTAAATGATAAAAACAAATCCCAACAAGGAGCTCCAAATAATGTATACTGTGTTCAAGTAAAAGGCACATAAACCATACAGCATTTTTAATGAGGTGAGATTCTGTTTTTTTTTTTTTTTAAAAAGAATGATAGGTCAATTTGTTTTTTATAATGTATATAAGTGTTTAACGATCATTTGGTGTTTGTCTGAGGAAGCGGTGGGTCACACCGCGAAAGCGCTTACTATAATAAAGGAGTTCATATTTTAATACAGAACCGCATGGTTTATGTGCTTTGGTGTTACGTGAATGTGTTACTATTTGCCGAAGAATACTAAGGTGTACTTTGAACAGCTATGCTTGGATTTGTGCTAGCGACTTTATTTCGCCAATTTTGAAGTTGCTTTTTGACTGTCGTTTTGCAATTAACGGATGGTTTACAACATATTGAACATTTTGAAATACTGTTCGGATTTTGCATTGGACTTTTGTACGTGCATTGAACTAATTTCAGATTGAATCGTGCCTTTTACTTGGACACAGTATACATTATTTGGAGCTCCGTGTTGGGATTTGTTTTTATCATATATATATATATATATATATATATATATATATATATATATATATATATATATTTATCCACATGCCTCTCAACTTCTATATTCATGAATTCTGGACAAATTCAAACATAAAGAGGTACAGGGGAAGCAAAGGCCCAAGATCAGGGACAGTTTGTAAATATTACCTTAAGTCACTTAAAATTTTAATACAACAGCTGGTTTTACATCAGCATGCATTTTCTGACCAATATGAAATTGTAATGTCTGGCATTACTGATTGACTGTAACCATCAATCAGAAATCCAAACATTTTACAAGGGGCCTGGCAAAAATATGAGGAAAAAGTCTGTCAATGTTTCCATTTTTTTTTCTGTTGGTGATCATTTACAAAAATACTCCCATTTCATTACTACATTGAATGCCATGAAAGCTAATATTTAAGAAGCCGGGAATAAAACATAACCAGCAACTCACCCAAGCCACCTTTACCTCAATAGAGACATGGCTGAGAGAAGCCCAACTACTTTTAAATCTTAAAAAAACAAAACTCCTGCTTTTCTCGACAAAACCAATCTCATCTGACTTTAAAATATTTTCACAGGATAACACAAAAACTGAAACAGTTCCTACAGCTGAGATTCTAGGTGTAACCATAAGTAACAAACTAACTTTCAAACACATCTGCAATAGCATTAAAAAAGCACACATCAAACTAGGAACAGTCTACAGACAGAAAACGTTCTTGGATAGCTCCACCAGAAAAATTCTCACCAACACTTATTTGCTTCCCTCACTCTTATATACAGCCCCCTTATATACCAATTTACAATCTTCTCTTAAAAACAAGCTCCAATTTTGCTACCACAAAATTGCCAAATTTGCCACGAGTTACCCCAACTGTTCCCACCACTGCCTAGCTCTGAAAGAACTAAATTGGATGAACTCACACAACACCAAAGCCTAGTACAGCTGTCTTCTGCACATAAAATTATATATATATATATATATATATATATATATATATATATATACACCTGATAGTTGCCCAGCCCTCAAATCTGTCTTAAACCCTACATACCTACAAGAGGCCTCTGCTCTCAAAACAAACAACTCCTAACATCTGGGGACACCAGTAGCCCCCACCTTTGCCACTTTGGTACTTTGTTGGTGGGAAGAAGAATATTTGACAAAAATGTCACAATTTTCATGTTAAATTTTATAGAAGATACATAGACGACTTGTTTTTTGTTTGGGCTGGTAACTTAAGTCACTTTTACGAGTTTTTGACAGAAATTAATAGTAGTATTTCATGGCTTAATTTTATGGTAGGGGAGGTAGGTAATGCAGTACATTTTTTGGAAGTTAAGGTAGAGATCAACACCATAAAAAAAAGTTTTTCCAGTAGTATTTACAGGAAAGGCACTTTTACCAACAATTATTTACATTTCAATAGTTACCACCCACCTATATGAAACTAAATGTTTTCAGGGGACAGGTTATCAGACTGAATAGGATAGTCAGTAATGACAGCTTATTTATTGAGGAGACTAACAAAATTATAAGGCTATTTGAGGAAAGAGGATATCCCAGTCTTAAGTCACATGGTATAGCTGATGAAGTTAGCTAACACAGATATAAAAAGTTCTTTCCTATTATTAAACATAGGTTTACTTATAAAAAAACTGCAGTGGACCAGGATTTTGGCTGCGCCTTTCCTGTCCCCATTAGTGTACAGAGCAAGGAAATAAAGCACATTATTCACAATAACTGGAAGATAATATTGGCAACCAAGAATTATCTAAAATTATTGGGGATAGGCCTAAGTTTATACATAAGAAGACAAAACATTTTAAACAGGTTTTAGAAAATTTGCCCAATGACTTCAAGAAAAAAAGCATTGAAACCAAATTAGGAACTATTCCCTGTAATAATTGTTCTTCCTGTAGATTTATTCTACCTTTAAGTACTTATTTTTTTGAACATAAATTCCTATATAGAGCTAAAGGCAGATATTCCTGTACCACAGAAGGATTGGTGTATATTGCTATCTGTTCTACATGCAAATGCTTTTACGTAGGTAAAACCATTCGGAGATTATCAAGTAGGATTAGAGAACACATAGCAGCTATTAAGGAAAAAGATTTAAACAATGCTTTAGCAAGACATTCTGCCAAGTGTCAGGATTCAAAAAATTTTAATTTTTGGTAGCTGAAAAAGTAAACACAGGGAGATTTACAGATAAATTTAATGCTTATCTTGAAGTTTAGGAATTTAAATGGCAAGTTATTTTAAAAGCTGATGTAATGCCAGGCATTAATGAGAAGATTTCTATAAAATGCCTTTTAAAGTTCAAAAATGGTTAAAACATTTATATTTTACTATTATCATTTATTCATAGACACACACACATTTTTATCGCAAGAATTGGTTTATTTATGTAAACAGTTATTTTTGTTTTTATATGTCTTGTATGTTTAAATATGCAAGTGGGCAAGTTTTGATTCTATGATTGAAAGAGTATGAATGGCTAATTAGTAGCACTGGTTAATTGGTGATAATATTTATTGACGCAAGTTGAGTGATTGCACTGTTTCTGAAGAAGTTCTGTATTAAATGAATGAAAGCGCTAAAGACAGCGTCTCTGGGTCATATTCTATTTTCTTCTTTACTTCTACAATGATTAGAGATATTTAAAACTTGTGTTTTTAAATTTTATAGGATAAACACAGATAGCCATTTGCTAAACAAAACACTATAATCTCACAACAAAAACAGACTTAGAATGAACAGTAAGCTTCTCTGTCCTTGAAACTCATATTCTTTGACACAGCATTGAAACCCACATTTAAAGAAATCCATCTGACTATAGGGGGATTAAGTTTACCTTTGGGTTGTTTTCAAATCATAAGCCTGTTGCACACATTTTCAGGACCATTGCTTATATGTATGTGCTCTTTGATGAACCATCCTGATTGTATGAAATTATATCCCTTGCATAATACAGCACCACTTGTTAGAGTGTGCTTTAAATTTGTAGGTTTGAACATTTTTTCAGTTAGTGCTGAAACAAAATGTATGAACCAGCAATGACACAACTACCCATTACAGAACATTTCATCAATATCAATCAATATACACACTCTCTACAGAAGTAAAAGTCATCTGAATAATTCCACATTAAAGAGATCTATAACTAATAAAGAGGTTGGTGATGAAAAATAATGTTACATTTCAATGTTTCATGTACAAATTCAGTGCCTGCTGCCACTGAAGAATAAATTGCCCATGTTACATTACAAAAATGATAAAGCTAGTAATGTTTCAATATGGAATGACTATCACACCGGGAACAGCTTCATAGTTACTAGACAGCTTATCCAAAGGAGGACACACTAAGGGGTGCAGAACCCCCCCCCCCACTTAAAGGCCACTGCAATATCAGCATTCCATCTACATGTTGAGGGAATAGAACCCACAGCCTTCTTTACCAAAGAAAGAATAAGAAGTCCAAAGGTACAGGATATGAAATGGGATGAAGTAACAGCCAGAGAGATTGAGACAAAGTTAAGAAAAGCCTCCAATTGGAAAACCTCAGGCCCAGATGCAATACTTAACTTCTGGCTTAAAAGTATTAACATCTTTGCAGGAAGATTTAGCCATGAGTAAGAACTATTTAAATGCGTACCCCAAACAGACGCCAACCTGGTTAGCAACAGGAAAAACAATGCTCTTACTTAAAAGTGAACCTGCAAGTTCACTTCGTACTCTAATCAAAAAACTAAAACCTACCACCCTAACCACTGACCTTCTCCCTGCTGAATACTTACAAAAAGCCGCAGATTCTATAGCGTTCCCTAGCTGCATTCTAATTAATCGGACCATCTCAGAAGCCAAAGTCCCCCCTATCTGGAAAATATCTTATGTCATACCTCTCCATAAAGGTGGCAGCTCAACTGAATTATCTAACTATGGACCCATAGCCATCTTGTCACCACTGGCAAAAATCATGGAAAAGTGCATCCACAAACAACTTCTGTACTTCCTAACCCAGAACAATCTACAGGCTAAATCTCAGCATGGCTTCAGACCACATCATAGTACCACCACAGTCCTCCTCTCCTTCACTAATGCTATAAACCATAACAGGAACAATAAGAAACTATCCTCAGCACTTTTTTTGGATCTCTCTAAGGCTTTTGATAGGGTTAACTACCATCAACTCATCCACACCCTGACAAAAATGTCTCTAGGTTATCACTCCCATCAATGGTTTCAAATATCTCCACAATAGACATCAAGCCGTACTATGGCAGAACAATCTATCTAACCTCCTACCCAACACCCTAGGTATCCCCCAGGGGTCTATTCTGGGACCATTGCTGTTTTCCATTTTTATTAATGACCTCCACACTGTCATCCCAAATGCTAACTGCATTCAATATGCAGATGACTCCACGTTGATCTGCACTGGTACCTCCTAGACTGAGCTACAGTCAATTACTCAGAGTACTTTCATCTTAGTTGAAAACTGGCTTGCTGACTGCTGTCTTATTCTAAATCCCAACAAAACAAAGCTACTACTTTTCTCCCCAAACCAAAGATCCCTGGTGTTGTCTTTCACCATTAAGTCTAACAATGGTACCATAATCTCCCCAGATGCTCACACAAAACTCCTTGGGGTTATTGTAGACAACAATCTCAAATTTGATGCTCACATTAAAAAAACTATCAAATCCATTAATAAAAAACTGGGCTCACTATATAGGATAAAACCATTCCTAACCCCACCTGCTAGGACTGCCATTGCCTGCTCCCATCTGCTCTCCACCCTCTTCCATGCTTCCCCTTTACTTGCCAACTTAAATAAAACTGAACTTAACAGACTCTCTGGCTGCTACAATAACATAGCTAGATTTGCCACTGGCCTGCCCTATAGAACACATCACTGCATAAACCTAAAAAATATTGGATAGCTAGAGCTACCCAGGCAGATTCAGTATAACCAAATTATTGTGGCTCACAAAGTACTTAACCAACCTGAAAATACACCTGCTTTGAAAAACATCATCTATCCCCACGCCAACCTCAGACCACTTCGCTCATCTAATAGACTGGTAGTACAAACCATCAAATCCAACAATTCATCCGGGGACTCCATGTTTGCCAGTTCTGTAGGCAAAACTTAGAACTCACTACCAGCTGACATTACATTAGACACTACCCTATTTCAATTTAAGAAAACTCTTAAGCAGTATTTCAGGACTCAATGACTATGTCCTTGCTCCAAGACTAAATATTTGGTATCACTGGTGCACCAGTATTATTTTGTTAATTTAACTCTACTATGTTGTAATTAGTAAGTCAGACTAGAAGCATGTTAGATTGTATAACTTAGACTCCTCAGCAGAGGCTGGAAATTGTGTTTAATTTGTATTATGTTAAATTTGCTTGTGTTACTTCCTTTGGAGCTTTTTTCCCCAGGCCTCCGCTGAAAATGGACATGTATCCAGTCGGACTATCCCGGTCAACAAATGTAAAATAAAAATAAATAAATAAAATAAAAGTTATCCTAAAAATGATAGACCAATAACTTGCCTTCTGATGACTTATAAATTATATACCATAATTGATGCAGATAGCGTTTATAGTCATTTAGAAGAAAATTGAATCATGGCAATAGAACAAAAGGGTAATAAAAGAAAGTCATACGGAACAAAGGATCATCTGTTACTAAATAAAGTTATAATGGAGAATTTCAAAAAGGAGAAGAATCTAAGTAGGGCATGGATTGACTACAAAAAATATTTAATGGTATCCCACATTCTTGGATAAAAGAGTGCTTAAAAATGTATAAGATATACCCTACACTGATCAACTACATTACAGTGACCATGAAACAGTGGCAGATCACTTTGCAATTAAGCCATGATAAAGGACAAGTTATTATTCCAGGGATAAAAATTCAAAGGTGTTTTTCCAGGGTGACTCCCTGTCACCAATATTCTGTTGTGCCCTTAACCCATTAGGCTGTCTACTTAACAGATTAGGCCATGGCTAAAATTTGGTTCCTAGAAACGCAACAAAATGTAAAGACGTACCATATTCTCTTTGTCGATGATTTAAAACTATATAGCTCATCAGATGACGAACTGAAAGCACAACTGCAAGTAGTCAAAACTTTCTCAGATGATATAAGAATGTCATTTGGTCTTGATAAATGTGCAGAAGCAACCTTTAAAGCAGGAAAGTTGCAGCACCAAGAAAACATAAGTTTGGGAGAAGAATGTGATATAAAAGAACTTGAGCAAGAGGGAGTCTGTAAATATTGTGAAACTGATGAAGGATCAACAATAAAACATGAACAAATGCAGATAAAACTTAGAAAGGAATATTTTAGAAGACTTAATAATGAAAACAGCATTGGCATCTAGGAACAAAATTCAAGCTATAAACCAATTTGCTCTTCCTGTCCTAACTTATAGGTTTGGAATGACTGACTGGCCCCAAACTGTGTTGGACAGATTAGACAGGAAAACAAGAAGGATGCTTCACTCTCACCAAATGATTTATAAAAATCAGTGCATAACAAGATTATATATTCCCCATTCCAAAGGAGGTATGGGCCTCCTTGAACTTGATTACATGAATAGATCTACAGTCATGGGATTCCATGCATATCTGCTGACCTCACAAGACCCAAACGTAGTAAAAGTTTTGAAACATGAGGAGAATAAATCTAAGATGACTTCCCTGCTTGGTCTAGCGGAAGCATAATGGCGTCAAGTTGGAATGGAAATCAGACCAGAAGTAGATAGAAATCAGGCAGCAGCTGAATGTGCTAAAAAAACAAAAGGAAAATATAAGATGAAGGATCAGATAAGAAGGCAAGAAATGTGGAAATTTATAAATACAGTTGCAAGTGTAGAAAACTTCTGAAAGAATCTCATGTTGACAGGATCAAATGCAGGAATGGTTAAGAAGAGGCAAATTCAAACTAAAAGATGAAAGGTTAATATTGGTGGTCCAATATAGTAGGCTATATACACGTTGGTTTACAAAGTCCATTGAACATGTCAGAGAAACAGACAAATGTAGAACTGGAAGCAGTCGCACACCTTGTTGCTGGTTGTGACATACTAATGGCAGAAGGATTATATACTGAAAAGCATAATAATGTGACAAGACTGTTGCACTGGGGATTGTGCAAACATTGTAATACTGAAATAGCTGAAAAACACTAGAAATACAAGGCACAAAACATCATAGAAAATGGTGAAGTCTATATCACATGGGATCACCCATTACCAACAGTTCAAAAGATAGATGCCAGAAAACCAGATACAGTGGTCCATGAAAAGAAGACAAAAGTAGTACTGAACATTGAAATCGCTACACCCATTGAGTACAGTGTCTTGTGTACAGAGATACACAAAGTCATAAAATATCAAGATTTGCAGGTAGGAATGAGATCAATGTGGAAGAAAGATACCCTGACAGTTCCAACAGTAGTCAGAGCAATGGGTCTCAAAAAAAGAATCTACAATCATATGTAGATATGTTACCAATACATGCAACTCCATATGACTTGCAGAAGGAGTCATTACTGGGCACATTGTGGTTGCTACAAAAAGCACTTTTAGCTGACATCAAAGACTGAAACAATACTAATTTCAAGAATATTAATTGTACTTTGACTTAGGAATGGGGTTCTTTCCCGTCCTGGTATTAGAAACCTAAAAAACAAAAAAATGAGGGAGTAGAATCCATTGCCTTCTTTACCAAAGACAAATATGCTACCCGTTGTGCTACTAACACTGCTTTCAAATTTTATTGCACAAACACTGATGATGGACATTTGTTAAAACAGTTATGCATTGAAAAACAGTCTTAGCATGAGCACCAGTAAAGTTCTCTTCCCTTGAAACTCAACATTCCTTGAAAATACACAGAAACTCAATATTCTTTGAAAATGCACAGAAACGCAATATTCTTTGAAAATGTACAGCAACTCAACATTTTTTGAAAATGCACAGAAACTCAACAGTCCTTGAAAATACACTGGAACTCAACAGTCTTTGAAAATGCACTGAAACGCAACAGTCTTTGAAAATGCACTGAAACGCAACATTCTTTTGAAAAGCACTGAATTCTAGTCTTGTAATCAAGGTAAATAGTTTGAGCCTGAATATGTTAACTAACTCGCCATCCCTAACTGGACCATTACATGCATACACACACACACACACACACACACACACACACACACACACACACACACACACACACACACCTTAGTCCCTGTACCTGGCTGAGTTGTCTTCCCTTCCTGTATGTAGTGATTCCCCTCACCCCCAGTCCCTGTACTAGTTTGCATGCTGTTAAGGAATAGGATTTCAGAGCTCTCCATAGTAGCTAGTGCTTCTCCCCATACCACTGTCTTTGTATTGTTTAAGTGCCATTTCAGCACAAGTGTAGTATCCCTAGTAGCTAGTATTTCCATTAAAGCATAATTATATTATTCCTGGTGGTTAGTGGTTACTCCCACCACCCCAATCCCCATACCACTGTAAATGCTAGTAGATGAAAAAGCCTTTTGGCTGTAGTCACTACCACAGGTTGGTAGGGCCATGCTAATCTAAACATCTGAGTGATTTCCTGATTCAGTGTGTAGATGCCTTCCTCTGGGCAATTCTGGGAGCAAGAGAGAGAAAGAGAGATAGATCACATGGATAATTAGCATATGCCTCCCCCCACACTGCCTTATTAGCATTTAGCATGGTGGCAAAGACAGCCTTACATAGTGCTGCATGTCTTCCTGCTAGAGTATCATGCATCACCATGCTAGGGCTGTTTCGGAATTCAGAAAGGTTGCCATGATGTATACACAAAAGTTTACATATTGCTATTCCTTTATGAATTTCTTCCTGATATATTCTAACTGAAACAGTGAATTTGCACATTGTTAGCTAAATGTCAGCAATGCAACGTATTCTAGAAACATATTTTGTGCTTTATGTGCTTTTTTAGTTCTTTTGTACTGCACCTACTGATGTATGGAGGGATTGTCTTCATACCTACTAGTGAAGACTAAGACAAACTCTGAACTACAAAAACAAAACAAAGTTGAAAACCAGGTGCAGAAACCAACTAGACAAAAAGCACTTTATCGGACTGTGTTTGTTAGCATTTTATTATTTTATTAAAGTTCTGTGGTTTCTGCACCTGGTTCTCGGCTGTGTTTTGTATTGTCTTCATACCCCCAGCCTCTAAATATAGCACCCAGAGGTTGAAACAAACTGGAGAACTCCCTAGCTGAAATATAAGAATCAGCATTGTAAAACAAAGTGTAAAAAATAAACCCTGATCCAACTAATAACAGAACAAATTGTGCTCAGTACATTCCTGCTTACTATATACACTAACTACAAGTTTACTGCACCTTTGAATGTGGAAATGCTTCAGAGCACTGCATGCCAGAGTAAAATAGGGTTTACGTGATTTTAACAAAAACATGCATAGTTGACGGCAAAAACATTAACCACATAAGGTTGATAATATGGAAGTTGACATCACACTATGCATGCACTGAGAAACAGCCTTGGCACATGCAATTTCAAACTTAAAAATAAATAAATAAATAAACATTGTTTTTTGCAGGGGAATCCCTTGCTAGTATATATATATATATATATATATATATATATATATATATATATATATATATATATATATATTAACTCCAAGATCATGCAGTCCCTGGGGGAAGGAAACATTCCCTTACCTGAGGATTGTTGATCTCATACGTCTGTTGATCAACTGCCTAGTTGATAATCTGCAGTTGACTAGAGAGTTGTCGACCTTACCCACGCTCAATATTTTCAATTACACCTAGATATATATATATATATATATATATGGGTCTACTTTATTTGGTTGAATTTCATTTGGTCGAAAATGATTTCAGCAGCACACTTCACTGAAAGCTCATTTCACTGAAAGCTCATTTGGTCAAATTCCATTTAGTCAAAAATGAAATCTAGCCCCTGCCCCACTGCAGTGCGACCCTGGAGTGAGAATATTAAGTAAGGATGATTGTGGGGGCACAACCCCCCACAATGGGGGGGGGTGGGGCATAACTCCCCACATAATTGTAGTGTTTCCATTGTTATATGAAAGTGTAAAAGTGTATCCATTAAAAATACATTGCTATATATAAATATATATATATATATATATATATATATATATATATATATATATATATATATTTATTCGGTAAATACTATTTGCAAAACCCCCCACACCCCCCATTGTGGGGGCTGTGCCCCCCACAACCCCCCTTACTTTATATTCTCATACTCCAGGGTCACACTGCAGTGGGACAGGGGCTATATTTCATTTTTGACTAAATTAAATTCGACCAAATGAGCTTTCAGTGAAATGAACTTTCAGTGAAGTTTGCTGCCTAAAATTATTTTCGACTAAATGAAATTTGACTAAATGAATGGGATCCATATATATATATATATATATATATATATATATATATATATATATATATATAAATATATATATATATATATAAATATATATATATATATATATATATATATATAAAATCATCTTATTTCGGCTGTTCCCGTTAGGGGTCGCCACAGCAGATCATCTGTTTCCATTCCTTCCTGTCTTCTGCATTCTTGCTCTGTCACACCAACCACCTGCATGTCCTCTCTCACCACATCTATAAACCTTATCTTAGGCCTTCCTCTTTTCCTGTTACCTGGCAGCTCCATCCTTAGCATCTTTTTCCCCAATATATTAATGAATATTTAGTTAGGGGGGTTTGAGGAGGGCACAGCCCCCCACATAGGGGTGTATGGGGGTGAATCATCCCATGTGGGTGTGTTGTCTTTGCTTCCATTTTAGTGTTGTCGGGTTGGCCAACAGGTGACTTACTGTTAGTTCCCCACTGGTGTTCTGAGTGGTCGGTGTTTTGTCCTTTTAGTGTTGTTGGCTCGATCGTGTGAAAGTCAGGTAAGTGGCATTTTGGTTATGCGTAGGGGACCCATAAATATGTATATATATATATATATATATATATATATATATATATATATATATATATATATATATCCTGCTTTTGACATTAGAGGTTCATAATTTTGAGTACTGCAATTACATATCTCAGAATTAAACAGGCAGTCAACCGTGAGTAAAGAAAAAAGCAGATTTTCTTTAAACCATCTTTTCCTTTTTCTCTGGGGTCTGAGGCTATGTGTCTTCAGAATTAGCATATCTAGATAGTGGCTTACAGGTGCCTACCTGGATCACCCAAGCTGGTTATCACAGTAGCTTAGTCATAACAGCTCAGTTATTCAGTTGCTAATATTCCTTGGGCTTGATTTTTATTTTTACTTTTATTCAGTATACGAGTGACACATTAATGTTATTGGCTGTCATTGTCTGACAGGTTGATAGTGATCAAACAGTATATTAATCAGCATTCACAGCTAATATTTGTGTTTAATACTGTGACGTTTTTGTATCAGTGTTCTTTTAGAAGTCACTGTTAGTTTTTTACTATTGATTTCTTAGGTTAACAATAACACCGTAAATTATTGAGTGTTTAATAGTGACGGTGTTATTATTTTTTTATCTTTTTTAATTTTCTATTTATTATATTATCTTATCTTTTTTTGGATTCTAACATTAATTTGTTGGAATTTTGAAGAAAGCTATGTCAGTTTATGTGCATGAAATGGTTTTAATATTGGTGGAAATGCCGGTTTTTGTTCCGACACTATTAAATTGATCATGTGATTTTCAAATTTAGTATTTAAGGTAACGGCTAGAGGGAGACGCTGCTTTATTTTGCTGTTTCTGAAGAAGTTGGAGTGTGTCCGACGAAAAGCAAACATTCAGTGCTTAAAATAAATCCGTGCTTTTAGAAATTACGAACTGTGTTTCTACTTTATAGAACTACCCGTGGGTATTCGGAGCGTGCATCTTGTTGTTTTCTGAATATTCATAGTTTCCAATGCTGTGTATATGATTTGTTGGATTTTGACAGAATGAACATTGATAAACTATTATGACTCTGACTTGCTGTGATCTTTCTTCCTGTCTATCACTCTGTCTTTTTTTCTCTATCTGTCTCTTTCTTTCTAGTGTTATTGTTTTTGCTATTGTTAGTCAGCCCCAATAATCTTGTACCCTACCTTATGTTTTGAAGGAGCTCTCAGATTATGTAGCCCAGGCCGGTATGACCCTGACCCTGAGCAGTATCCTACCCTCACCAAGAATGATGCCACAATACAGAGACAAAATGATCAGCTTTAATAATTGGCTTAATTACTGGTGTCATTCTAAGGGGATCCAATGTCTGTCTGCCTGGGATGACATGCTTGACAAGCCACGCTGCTTCGCAAGGGACGGCTTGCAACTGTCACCCCTGGGCTTCCGGATATTGGCAAAGGCTCTTGCCACCCCCATAGTGCCTTTTTAGGCAAGGCTCAAATGATAAACCTACCGCCCTAGAAAACAAAAATGGAGAAAAACTAAGGGTAATACTGCTCAATGCCAGAAGTCTAAACCTCAAGATGCATGCCCTCGAAGCCCTCCTCAGTATGGAGAACATCGATGTCTGTGCTGTGACTGAAACCTGGTTCAAGGCTCCTGAGAGCACCCCAGCACTATCAGGTTATACCTCATATCATGCGTTCCGGCCCCAAAATCCGTACCGAACCACAAAAGGAGGGGGAGTATCCATATTCATAAAGGATACCCACACCTCCAGGTTAGTGGCAATG
Source organism: Protopterus annectens (assembly GCF_019279795.1). Classification (NCBI taxonomy): domain Eukaryota; kingdom Metazoa; phylum Chordata; order Ceratodontiformes; family Protopteridae; genus Protopterus; species Protopterus annectens. The sequence continues at coordinate 1,347,419,786 of NC_056743.1, read as the reverse complement.
CACGAAGCATCGGAGACCATCCAGGTGCAATTAACCATAGGTAAAACTGCCCTACAGTTTGTAACATGCTACAGACCACCTTCTCAAACTCAGGAAACCCACACAGCCTTCCTGAAGACACTGGAGAGTATGAATGTCTCTCCAAACACCATCATATTGGGTGACTTCAACTACCCAAACATAGACTGGGAACATTACTCAAGCCCCAACACCCTAGCCCAAAGGTTCCTTGAGTTCATAAACTCAAATGCTATGGAACAACTAGTCACCATTCCCACAAGAGGAGAAAATATACTAGACCTGATCATCACAAACATGGGGACAAAATGCTCCACACCGTAGTATATCCCTCATTGGTGAGATCAGACCATAAATTAATCTCACTGGAGATCCACATCCCGCCCCACCCCCAGCAAAAAAGACCACAGTGAAGAACTTCTCAAAAGCAAACTTCACACTTCTTAAGACTGGAGTGGTATCCTTCAAGGCCCCCGAGCCAGTGGAAACCACAACCCATGCTGCTGAAACCCTTACAAATGCCTTCTACGAGCACCTCCAGGAATGTATGGATCAAGCAATCCCTAATAAAATCAAGACCCTTTCCACCAAAGGCAGGCGCCCAGTCTGGTGGACACCAGCCATAAACAAACTCTACAACAAGAGGAGAAAGCTACTACATGACAGAGCAAAATCCCTAAAAGGGAAGGTATCTCTGATCAATACTAGCAAAAACTACGATCACTCATAAAATCATCCAAGGCCAACTTTGAGAGAAAAATCGCTAATGACACAAAAGACAATCATAAAGCCTTCTTTAGCTATGTTAGAAACCTGGGTGGAAACTCCCAGATATGCTCAGAATTAGTCCAAAATGATAAAAAATCACTGAACCCACAGACATTGCCAACATACTGGCAGACAGGTTCAGTGCAAATTTCTCCCTCCCCCCCCCAAAAGGAGAAATATCTATCCCACCAGAGTCTAGCCTCCCAAACATCTCAGATGCCCAGGTGAGAGCTGCTCTCTCTAAAGCAAAAAACACAGCATCAATGGGACCGGACGGTGTCCCCGGCTGTGTGCTACATGAACTCAATGAGGAACTAAACCCACACATAAGGCTGCTGTTTAATCTTAGCCTTACTACAGGATACGTACCCAAAGAATGGCGTACGGCAACTGTGGTCCCACTCCACAAAGGTGGTGCTTCTACGGATCCTGGAAATTACCGCCCCATAAGGTTGACGAGCCTTGTCTGCAAAGCTATGGAGAGGATCATAATGGAACTCATAAATAAAGACATTGGGGACCTACAGACACTGGATCCTACCCAATTTGGCTTTGTCAAGGGCAGATCCTGCCTCTTGAACTTGGTCGACTTTTTCGAAACAGTCACTAAGGCCATTGATGAGGGTAAGGCAGTTCACACAGCCTACCTTGACCTAGCAAAAGCGTTCGACACAATACCCCACTCGGGCATCATAGAAAAGCTCACCAGCTTAGATGTAAACCCATATGTCACAAGATGGGTTGCAAACTGGCTCAAGGACAGAACACACAGGGTTAGAGTTGCTGGTGCCATGTCAGACTCTAAGCCGGTCACGAGCGGTGTCCCACAGGGCTCAGTCCTGGGCCCCTCTTGTTCGGCATTTATTTTTCTGAAGTGCAGGCAAACATAGGAGGATTGTGGCTGACAAAATTTGCAGATGACTGCAAACTGGGCACCATAATTGACACTCCATCAGACACAGACATCCTCCAGAAAGGTCTCATAGAAATGGATAACTGGTGCCAGAGCCATGGCCTTAAGCTAAATGCCAAAAAATGTATAGTCATACCCTTTGGGAAAAACAAGGTAACCCCTAATTACCACATATGTGGTAATCCATTAAACACGGAAGAAGTTATCAGGGACCTGGGGACCCAAGTTGACAGTAACCTCTCTTTTGACACTCACATTGCCAAAGTGGTTAGGAAGACCTTCTACATTGCCCACCTGATCATGAAGGGATTCACATCCAGATCAGGAGAGGTCATTGTACCCTGTACTCTTCACTTATCAGACCAATGATTGAGTACAACGCCCCATTCTGAATGTACCTTACCCGACACCTGCAGCAGTTGGAAAGACCCCAAAAGTTCCTCACCAAAAGGATAAAGGGGCTCAAACATATGTCATATGATGCCCGACTGAAGAAACTCCAGCTCTATTCAGTCGCATACCGTCTGCTCAGAGGTGATCTGTGCCTGACATACAAGGTCATGTCCAACCCAGAATTAATGGACATGCTCCACCTCAAAAAATCCAAATCCACCAGAGCCACGAGAGCAAGAGACTTAAACCTCAACACGGATATAAATAGGACGTGCTGGAGGGACAGATTCATCACCCAGAGACTCCCTACACTATGGAACAGAATCCCAGTCCATGTGAGGCAGAGCACCTCACTGACTCTGTTCAAGAGAAATCTTGACGAGTGGATGGGTGATCGTAGGTTTACCCCGGGAATCATCTCTGTATCACTGCTGGACAGAGGCACAGCAAACTAATGGGTATAGTATTCTCATCCTAAGGGGTGGTGAAAGCCACACACACTCTGGCTAGGCTTATAAATGCCCTAGGGCAGATAGCCTAGTATGAACCTATGAACCTATGAACCTATGAAAACTCGACTATTTATGTGCCCACAAGATGTCTCTTACATTTTGTGGAGTTAAACTGCTCATGATTTTATATAAAGTGTAACAGATTCTACCTCTAGGGGGAAAATAATATTTGAACACTCTGTAAACTCAAAGCCTCTCTTAAAAATAGTCTAGGTGGTCTGAAATCCTAATAAACTATAAAATGGAAAAATGCCTCCTATGATTCATATGCCGTGATATGTATTTCAAAAGTTAGTAAATACAGATTCAGAGACAGAATACTGAGCTATTTATTGTGCATTTACATCCTATCACTATGCATAATTGGTATATGCGCAAACATCATTATTTATTTGTTTGTCAAATGCAAAGGTGGGCTGATTCAAAATGGACTACTTATATAGCCAGCGTGTAGATATACAAAAAGATACACAATGCAGAAATAAGATATACACTGTACAAAAATAATACAGCAAGCCTTTTAAATTGGACAACAATGAAGGGTGATGTATACCCCACTTTTTCCATTTATACATTTTGTGTGATTTTTTTTTTAAGTCTGGGTTACTGTTTTTCATTCTTTAGATGGATACCAATCTATCAATAACTTGAAGTAATTGAATACATGTGATTTAGAATTCAATGAGGAAATTAAAATCCCTCCTATAAGGAAAAGCATTTTTAGATAATATTTATTTTCCAATAAGTGTATTTCATAATGTTTTGTTCTGCAAAGTTGCTAATATAATTCTAACCTTTATTACTTATTTGGATTGTAGTTAGTATTTTATTTGTTTTTATTATTTTATTTTATTCAGGTATAAAAGTTTTATATTATTAATTCAACTGCACCTATAAAGTGGATATTTTTCTTTTCAAAACTGTCCTTTAAGATTAATTGTATGCATAAACTATGATATATTATGCAATGTAAAGATGGTAAACATTGCAGAAAAAGCAAACTAAAGTCCAGCACTCACAAAAAGTCTTCTTCTTTTCTTTTTCTTTCGGCTTTTCCTGGTTAGGGGTTGCCACAGCGGATCACCTGTCCACTCATGATTGCAGTGGGGTTTTACGGTGTCAAGTTGCCAGCCCGGCGCTCAACCTCCCACAGAAGTCACACACATGCACACACTCACACCTAGGGCCAACTTAGAGTGACCGATCCATCTACAACATGTCTTTGGGATGTGGGAGGAAACTGGAGCACCCAGAGGAAACCCACGTGACCACAGGGAGGACATGCAGACTCTGCACAGAAGGCACCCCAGCCAAGAATTGAACTGGAGAACCTCTTGCTGTGAGGTGGCAACGCTAACCGCTGCACCACCGTGGCCGCCCTCACACTCACAAAAAGTAACAACTTTTTATTAATCTAGAAAAGTGAATGTGCTTCACAATAGGACCACAGCAAGAATCAGACCAGTTTCACAAAAAGGCTTCTTCAGTTCAAAACCTGATTAAGGTAACTAATGAAATTTAATTTAAGTGAAGTCATATAATAAAAAATTAAATACACAATGAAATATAAAAATAAAATAGTTCTAATTAACTATCTATATAACAATCACTATAAGCATAAACAATCACCACTATCAAAATTAATACAAAGAGAACATTCTTAAATACTATTTATTTTATATATTTGCTTTTGATTACCAAGAAAGCTCGACAGGCTCCTTTTTAATGGAGGCCTGAGAGAAAATTTCCATATTACTTACATTAGCACATGCAGTTAGCATAAGCTCAAAATAAAAATGCATTACATAACACAGAAGATCATATAACCTAAACGAGTGATCACCATTTTAAGTGCATTGTATAGTATTTACTGCGTGTTAAAGTCACAGATATTTAAAGAACTTTAGTTCATAGTTTATGGATAAAGTCACAATGAACTGTTAGTACATGGACAGTAGATGAGGGATATACATATTTTATCCATTTAGTCATCCAAGTCCATGTGTGAGGAATTTATGACACTTGATTTGGCTGCATAATGAGGGGAGTTAGTAACACTGCTGATACAAGGAGGGGATTACTTTATTGATAGGTATGATTTCACTGTGATTTTAAAATATAGATGGGAAAAGGTTAGGATAGGAATGGGTCTTAGTAATGAGAGTGTTATAAGTGCATAACTGGTTCATTGACAGGTATACTTTCAATAAGGTTTTAAATTGTAGACAAGATTAGGTACAGCTGGTATTTTTGGAAATGAGTGCCACAGTTTAACAATATATACAGAGTATAGGCAGTCACCATTATTTGTGCCCCCCCACACCCCCTACTTAAATATACCAACTCCAAGATCACACTACAGTGAGGAAAATGGCAAAGTATTGGAGGCAGCCAAGCAAATTCTTTCCCAGGGAAAGAAATTGCTTATATGTCATTTCGCTATTTTGCTGTTTCGTGCTTTCAAGTTTGATGAAGATGCATTGAAAGGATTGCATCTTTGATTATATGATAGGAACCTGCATGAAATCTGTTGTGATTGTTCTCCCTGAGTAAGTATAGTACTTTCTTGAGAAGCACTTATAGTCTCATGTGCTCTGGCCCCATGTGTCCAAACAGTACCCTGTCCCCTTCCCCTCCAAGACTGACTCCTGCTTAAATCTGATAAGTCCAGCTATTGTATGAATGGATGCAGCCACCAATGCTTGGTGTGTTGCCATGCTATGCATCTGTGTGATCATGGCAGTATCCCTACTATGTGCCATTTTCAATAGTGGTGGAAAATATTCATGTACACTATGGAGGACTCTGACCATTTCCAGTGGACTCCCCATGGCAGTGCTCTGTGTCCTAACAATGTCACAATACATTTGCTGATGGCCAGGCAATGCTTTAAGTATTTCCTGGAGTAGCTATAGCAAATTCCTGTGTATGGCTCACCTTTGTAAATTGGACACTGTTACTGCTGAATGTGTGCCCTTGTCCTGAAAGTGTTTGTCTGGGTTTGGAGATACAGGTATAGAGGTGGGGGATGTTCCTGCTGTACAAGTGGGAGCATAATATCAGCATGTGCTTGACTGTGTGATGCACTGTCACCTCCAGCAGAATTACTAACATGTTGTGGGGTCTGACAGCCTGCCATTAAACCTGGAGGCTGTATTCCATATTCCTCAGGCTGCCTTATAAATAGAACCATGCCCTCCTCATCATCATCTTCAACAGCCATTCTGCTGCTATTGTCCTCCAAATGTATAGTTGTCGTGTAACTATTTGTTTCTGCTGCTGACCCTGTAAAAATTATTTGAAAAAATTACTAATAAAGAAATAACATAACCATACCTTTCTATCTCTCAGAGCAAGAAATCTGGACAAAGCCATTAAAAAAGTGGGACAAAGGCCTAAAAATAGGGACAATTTTTAAATATTGCTCTTACAAACATAGAAAGTTGATAGAATGACAGGTTTTGGGTTAGAATGAATTTTCTGAAGGAAAAGTCTGAAATTCAAATGTCTGTCATTATTTTCTAACTTCAATCTTTAATGTTTTGTCACTAATTTAACAGAAAACCTCAACTTTATGAAAACAAACCAAAAATATGAGGCAGAAATCTGAATATTCTGTGAAAATCTGTACAGTTGAGAGGTATGGCATAAACTACTGTATGCATATTAAAGAGGTGTGGGGGACACTTACCTTACACACTGGCTGTATTGTCATGCTGTGCATATGTGGAAGGTTCACTTATTAATACTAATTCTTGTGCTGTTAATATAATCATTCCTTGTCAGCATTAAATTCTCTATATACATATATGTTACTGGTTTTAAACCAACATTTCTGAGCAGACAGAAGTTGTTGCTGCAAATATTGGCAGTAGCCAGTGATTACAACACATCTGAATATTTCAGTGCCATCATCCTCTGTGTCATAGACATCTCCATGGATGGAGATGAGGTGTTCTTTATTTGTTGTTAATAGGATTATTGTTGGAGGCCCCTCAATACTGGTATGGGCAACTGCATTCTGCCTTGCCTTGCTTCTAGCATGTCCTACCATATCATTTGCCCTCTTCTTGCATTGTGTTAATGTACAGTTTCTTTCACCCACCACATTAGTGTCCTGGACAACTTGGTTCCAAGATTTTGTCCTCTCAGCTTGTTTTGGCCTTCCTTTACTAAAGAAATGTTTCCCATATGTCCCGAGGGCTGCTGTGAGGATACAACTTTCGCCATGGCTGAAGCTGTTTTTTTTCTGCCTTGCATCATTACTGTACATTAAAAAAGGCCACAGTCATAACCCCCTGCCATAAAAATGATCTTATCACCAAACAACACCACAAAAACTTAGTGTGCTTACCATTCTCCTGTAAAACAGTTAGGTAACGCAAACCCTATAATTACATATACATGCAAACTTTCAGTCTAGCCAAAAAAAAGTGCTACAGTAATAGCTGAAATATCATAAATGCAGTCGGAACAGAAAAGCAATCACTTTTTAACAAATTCACCCTTCCCCTAGCCCTACTATTTTCATGTATTCATAATGCTGTAATTTTTCATTCAGTGACACTCAGAAATCTTCCAGTAAGGACACATGTATGTTCAGCAAATAACACATCCTTACCACTTCAATACTTCACAATGTTGTTGTTGTTGTGTCTTTCAGCTTTTCCTGGTTAGGGGTTGCCACAGCAGAACTCCGGTCCGCTAATGAGTGATAGTTGATTTTTACATGCCAAGTTACCAGCCCTGACGCACAACCTTCAATGAAGGTACGCCCATTCATGCATGTCCCCACACAGAAGATGCTCTAGCTGAGAATCGAACTGGACAGCGTCTTACTGTGAGGCGAATACTTCACAATAAAAACGCATATGTATGCATAATCACTGCATGACACCAAAGTAAATGACCTTTTCAGTGATCATTTCCTAACGCTGCTGTAATGATTTTACAGCTTACAAATGTCAGTTTTACACTATCACTAAAACCATGACAATATGCCCATCATGTCAGTAAAATAAACATTTCTTTAAGGTAATTCACTAATTTTGCATCATTTTGAAGTGTTTCATATTAAATTTCAATCATTTTATTATTTTTATTACTTTAAGAAGCTTGAGATTTCCTGATATATTTGCCACCTAACTCGAGTAGTTGCAAATATATGGTGTTAAAATATTTGATGTAAATCCAGTTCCATTTGCGTGTTTTGGATGCAAATTAGGCCCTTTTACTTTATCTCTATGAACTGCAGTAATATCTCAATGTGCATGACCACATATGCACGTAAATTGCTGTCAGCTGCTCATGAATACAGCTTCAGGTTCACGTGAATGTGCTGTGGACAGTGGTGGAGTCCACAGCACTCCTCAGGAGTCCCCAGCATGCTACAAGAGCACACAGATAGCCCTGGATATGCTCAAAGCTGAATGTATTTACAAAAAAACAAAATGGAGTCATATGTATGACAGTCTGCACAACCATGAAGTGTAGTCTCTGCCCATCTAACATCATCTGGCACAACTTCGCACAACAACCCATCAACATTTAATAAAAGTTGGTAATCACACACATAGGAAAATATATTTCTGCAACTTCCCCCTCCCCCCATAAAAAATAATTGCTCTTCTGCATGAATAAATGACATTCAGGTGTAGTACTCCAAAAAGGTAGCTAAGGCAATGCTCATCAACTGTAAGTAATGCAAAGCAAAATGACTGCATACTGCTTTTATCCAACATATAAATGAAATGTGAATGTATTCCTTTAAAAAAATATGTACATGACAAATCAGTTTTGCTTAAACCAAACTTGCCAATAATAACAGTGCCTGGTCTAATGCCCTTGCCGGTTAACTAGGTTTGGTTAAGCTGATGTCACACCCCAGAGGGAATGGTTCTAAACCTGTGAACCACAGCCGTGCTCATACATTTCTCATTCTGTTTCTGGCACTTCAAATTATGGCAACACCTGTAAAGGCACAAGGCTGTGCTCCAAGATGGTTAGACACGGAGACCCTAATAATGGTTCACCTTCTTAGGGAGTTATATCTGAATAAGATCCAGGCATGCACAAGAGGAATTCAGTGGAAGAAGATTGACATCTCGCAGGAGTTGGGTAAGAACCTGTCATCCCTGACAGGAATCACCCACTCTGGCCAACAGTGCTGCCACATGTACATTGACCTAAAGAAGCATAGGCCTGACCAGCTGCCTAAGTGGGTTGTTCAAGTAGTGGTGAGAAGGCATAAGTTTAAATAAATAAACTACAAGTAAGTTGTATAACTGGAGGCATTTGCTTGAAAAATTTGTGTAATTGAGAATTTATATCTGTAATAAGTGCATAGGTAAGTACTAGGCTAGCTGTCCTTGTGGGCTTTTTTAAGCCCAGCCAGTTTTCCTTTTTATGCTTGCATTAATCTATCCCACTTGGTTAGGGAATCTGCCTTACCCATTCCATGGTTGACAATCATATATTACCCCTAATGATAATTGGTATCATACCATAAATAATTTGAGGATACCAAGGCATGGAATAGAGCATTTAGGAGCTGCCTATGTCTGTTAGAAGTACAGCAGTAATATTATTATAATAATGCAAAAGAAAGCTTTAACATCTGTACACACTACTGCATCTTTGTGTAAATATATGTATGATTAATTATCTGTATAAATGCACATTTAACATATGTATGATTAAAATAATAATCTGCATATATATGTCTGCAAATCACAGATATACATTTGCATGAGTGCACTTACAACTTCTTGTTCATGCCTTTTTACAGAATGAAAAAATGTTTTCTTTTCCCCATATTTTAATTTAGTATTGCATTACCTTAGGTTTCAATTGCATGCAGACAGTTTATGTAAAGAAAGAATTTTGTTTGTACATGCCAAAAAATATTTATTAGTAAAATAATTGCAATTTGTTCCACACTATTAATTGTACATCCAACATAGCTGAATTCAGCCAGGCATGGGAATCCTAGTCAGAGTGGAGACTGGGGAACGGGGGTCAGGGTTACCATGTCAAGTGAATGTGCAGCACATACTTCAGAGAAAAATGACTAGTTGCATTACTTCTGTATACATTTTTAAACCATACCCTTATATGCTTTTAATTCTTAAGGAAGAAACCTATCAAAGAAAACACTTTTGTACAGCTAAGGAAATGAAAACTTCCCTGACGTGTTACATTTTTCTGTTTGTGTTCACCTTCTGGCTGAACACAATTCACAGACTGTTACATGCAAAGTATAATTTTTAAAACACTGTTCCATAAAAAGTGTATCAATTTATTTATAGTTTTCAGTAAAGAGAAGATTGGCAAAGTATGAGAATTCAGATAGTAATACATATCTAAACAAATGCATACTAAGCAAGTACTGCAGTGAGTGGAATGCCTTGGAAATGAACACTTGTTATATAAGTAATATTAAGGAAAAGTGAAATACAGGTAAACAAGGGTTGTCTTATGTCTTCTTCTGTTTATAACTGAGGAGCAGGTTGCCTAAAACAAGCAATAGAAGCAGTAAAGAACAGCAAGGTTGGTTAAAGAAGCTGGTAGGCATAAATAAAGTAATAAATAGTATTGTGTGTTTAACTAATTTTATTAATATACATAGGGAACTAATTTATAAAGCATGGTAAGTGAAATAATGAAGCACATTTACTGCATTACTGCAGCTAAATGTAAAAGATATGGCAATAAATAAACTGCAGTACTCTGTGTTTGACTGATTTTATAAGATGCAAGCATTTATAAAGGGTGTTTTTGGCACAATATTGCAAACAAATGGATATCAGGTACAAATATAATCATTATGTTTGTATAGTAGACTGCAACATGTAAATCATCAGAACTTGACAGCAATATAATCATCCGCTGCCCATCTAGAGGCATCCTTGCAGGGTTCAGGTGGTGGCATTGGCCCTACAGGCACCCTGCCATGTGGAAACTTTGTCAAGCTTCACTGAACAGGGGCTTTGGGACTTGGTAGAGGACATGCTAGAGGAGGAAGTAGACAGATGGATTTAGCCAGTCAAGGCCTCTCTTCAGTGTGTTGAAGATACTGTGTCCTAGTTGGTGTTGACCACCTTATCAATACAGGCCCCCACCCCCACAGTATCAGGGTCCTGTACAGTACCACCATCTGGCTGTGGAAATGTTTGAGGTTCTATGGAGTGGGACTCCTGCTGGCATCGCCTCAGCCCTTCTTCCCTTATCCTTTCTCCTACTCCCTCTTACTGATTTCCCACCCAGAGCACCCTCTTATAAAAAAATAGATTGAAAAGATGGGGGTACTCCCACAAAAAAACACTGCGCCCCTCCACTCCTAGCTCGTGCACAACCCTCATGATGTTTTCCTTCTGTGATTTATTCTTTGTTGTGTATATTCTTTTTCAATCTTTTCTATCCCCACTTTCTATTCTTTAAAGGTAAAGAACTAAAGTAACCGACAGGATGTCCACATAAGGATACCACTATATAAAACATTTTAAACCTCTTTATTTTTTAAAATATAAATCATGAAAGCTGCACAGTCCACCACTTGACTTAGGCCTTACAAGCATGACTAAACATAGTCGCGTCTGCCCACAATATGCAAATACGTAAGACGTCAAATGAAGCCCATGGCTTTCATGCAATAATTCCTATGTACTTAAGCTTAACTTTAGGTATTTTATGCTTTTGCCATAAGTAGGCATGTTTTTCAAAATGCCTTTACTTTTCCTTATTCAGCACAAATAACTTGTGCGTCACTAACTTGCATATATACGGAGAACAGTGGCACTTCTCACTGATAATAGCTATGTAGCTGTAAAGTCCGAGACTATGAATTCCACCCCTATTATAATAACATTTTCTTCAACACCCTGATGATAATGGTCAAAAGCAATGAAATAAAGATGGATGTTTAACTTCCTAAGTAATCTAACTAGATCTAACTAATCTAACTATCTAACTAAAAATACTGCTAACTAAAAATCCAACTAAAAAGAATGGTAGGGTCACAACCTTAACGTTCATAACACCAAGGAGAAACAAAGTATTAAACAAAACGTAATGCAATCTGTTACATCACATGCATACAATCACAAATAAACCATTGCATAATTACGCCTTTATCAATAAAACTTTCATCTGAAATATATAAAGAGTAAAGAGAGAAAATGCAAGAGAGAAGAAAAATGGAAATAAATAACTAAAACTGATCGGTTGCCTTATAGCTATATGATTCACAGATTGCTGGACTCAAACCCAAAAGCCCACTGAACTCATCTAGAATATCAGGTCTTTTAAATATTAAAGTTAAGCATTACTTATTTCACACATCTCTGAGTTTAATAAACTGCCTTTCTTAAATTAACTGTAGCAGATTAAGCATAATGATCAATGCAAGGTGATAGTCTTTATTATATGTATTCATTTATACCTTATAATATATATTTTTATAAAAGTGAAAATTAGAGGAAGACAACAAAGGCAGTCATAGACGTCTCACCTACCCCCCCCCCCTTTCTCAACACAAGCCCTCTTCTTCTCATAGCCATTTATCTGTCTTCTGTCCTTAGCAACACATAAAGGTAGTAGCTTCATAAACAATAAGATGCAACAGGAGTACTACAATATTTAAACAATAACTTCTTCTTAAAGTTCAAAGAAAACGTTGCCAACGATATAAGGAATTTCTGAATACTTAAAGGAAATAAGGGAAATCGGTTTATTAAAAAAATCTTATATACTCTCAGTTGAATCTATAGTGCATTGTTGTATAAGAGAGGTTAAAAATGCATAGCAAATATAATACAATTGTTAAGATAAGATATTAAGTTATAAATATATTAAAAGAGTATACATTTTAAATTTCTTCTGATTGAGGTTTGTATTGTTTTATACATTTTAAAAGAGTTATCTCTATTGTCAACTCATACTGCAATAAGCTATTCTTCATTGATAGACTTTAAGAAGTCTAATTCAAAAAATACGAAAAGAGAGAATTTTTTTTTGTGGAGATACAAGCCCTCTGTACACCCATATGACAGGCCACACAAATATCAACTCCACAATTACACAACAGTGGGGAGAATTGAAAAACCCATTGTAATATGCCACCAGGTAGCCTTGTTCGATATAAGTCATTGTGGTTTCAAAAATTGTGATCAAAGAAGAATTGCTGAAAACCTGCTTGAAATATCACACTCACCAGGGTGTAGGGTGACAGTTTTAAAACAAAACTGCAGTTTCGAAAATCAGTTATAATAAATACACAGCAATGTGACTGTAATCTATGAAACAAGGCGATTTATGTTAGCTACAAGGGGATAGTTATTTCAGATCACAGCACAAGCAGTTGTTAAGTTTGTAATAAGATACACAGAAACTAATATAATAATTCAATTGGTAATTAAGAGCCCAAATTCTCCCTCCCAATCATTATGATGAACCTCAAAATGAAATGTTTAACAGATAATACAGACCTAGATTACTTATTTGTTCATATATAGTTACTGACTGGATTGATTCCTCTATGCAAATCATAGTTTGATGTAATACCTAAGGATAATAAACGAATAGGGAAAATTTAATGCAACAGTGAAACTTATCAGCTCTTCAGGATAAGTACCATGGATACTTTGCATACATCTAAATTACTCAAAACTATTTATTTATTTTTTTTACTTTATTTTATTTATTTTACATTTGTTGACTGGGATAGTCTGACTGGATACATGTCCATTTTCAGCGGAGGCCCAGGGAGAAAAGCTCCAAAATAATGATTCACACTGAACATTTAGTAAATGCTAATTTCAAGCAGATTACAGTCATAAGCAATACCAGCATATATAGTACTAACTTATTATAAAACACTTTACAAAACATAACATTATTTTCAAAGTTAAACATACATAACATTACATTCAGGTTTAAGACACATTGAGCAGCAGTTAACAATTGACCCTTCCTGAAATGGAGTGGTAGAAAAAAAAAAAAGTTCAGTCTGGCATCCTTTCTAAATAATGATATAAAACAGTAGCCCTAAAATACTATGGCTAGGATTTATAGACATGTGTTTTAGGCAGATGACGGCTTGTATTGTATGGGGAAAATGCACTGTTATGTAAAACAGACTTGCATATTTGAGCAAGGACAAAATGCATGAGTAGATATATATTGTGCTTCAGGGATATATAATAGAAAGGATGGAAATGCTGTAAGTGAAGCACTTGGATGTACCAGACTGCATGCAATGAACAGTGCTGTTACAGCTTCTCTTGAGAATTTATATGAGGCATACAGCAGGTGGCAGGACTAGGTGCTTGCTGTGGAAAGCTGCTGCTTCACTTAGCAGTGCAACAACATTGATCACATGGCAAAGATCACTCCATTGGTGTCCTTTTATTTGAAAAAGGTGTGAAGGAGAATACAGTAAAGTAGGGAAAGATGGACATCAGACAGAGAAACACACAGTAGGAACATATAAAGGAAAAGCAAGTTGGGGAAGTAGTAACACTTTTATATAAGGGAAGGACCCCTAGTTTATATAAACAGAGAGAGAGGAAGATGGAAAAATGAGAGAGGTAAAAGGCACAAAGAGAAGGAATGTAAGGGAGGATGGCAGTTGAACACAAAACAAGTCCTCCTGCACGGAAGCAATTGCCCAGCTCAAGATAGACACAATTGGCAAAAAAGAAGCAGACGAAGGCTGTGTTTATTTCCGGCTGAAAACGGTTTGTTTTGCTGTTTAAGATGTTATAATATCAACATGATTTAATATATTTATTGTCACTGTTTTGCTGACTCTGCTTCTTTTTTGCCAAGGATGGCAGTTGAGACATACAAATAAACCTGTGAATGAGCAGACAGACAGGGAAAGACGTGCACACACTTGGAGGGCTGACATAGTATAAACATATAAAGAAAGGCTGACAAATAGTTGGGGATAGCATGAGATATGGACAGCACACCAGCTGCTGGTCATCCAAGAGGAATATTAGTGGGACACAATAGAAGGAGATGCTGGGTCAGGGTGTCTAGTGGCATTAGCCACAAAAAGCATTGGTTGGCCACTTGTTTGGGCCAGTCAGTCGAGTGAGTTTGTAATCTACTGGAGGAAGTGTTGATGTTTGGTGACTCCATTTTTCAATGCCCACCCAACTGCCAACTATACCACATATTACGGTTTTGGCTGAGCTGGAGAGTGAGACTAAAGTGGGCTACCTTCTTAGGAGGAGACAAAAACACTCTTACTGAGGCACTTATATCACAGTCATCCATCTCATCTGCAGCACTGGACAGGGTAAGGGTGGTATGTGGCTTAGATGCTTGTGTCTTTGATATGCCATCATGACCTACAGAAGGGAGACATAAAAGGAAGACTGTCATTAATGAAGACGTGCCATAGCTGGTAAACACCCCAGAACAGGTAACAAAATAGGAATCCACTATGTCTGCTGTACCATAAATATCTGCTGCTTCCTGCTGGCAGCATTCTTCTCCTGCTATGCCTATGCTTAAAAACATAGGAGGTATAGAAGCCATGACATGCAGGTGTAATGGAGATGCAGACCACAGTGCAAGGCTACAATTATACATGCATATAGAAGAAAGAAAAAGCCTGAGATGGTGCCCACATTCTGAAACATATGCTAAACTACCATGTGTATGTGCGACTTGTCTTAATGGTGCCTGCATTGATTACCAGTATGGAGGAAGCCAGTTGCCCAGGTTAGCTGGTCTGCCAGGCTGTACCAGGAATACATCTTATGGAATGAAGCTGCACAAGGTCCCAGCATCTGGTCTCTGAATGATGCACAGCATGATCTAACCTTCCCTTGCATAGCAGTCAGGCACTTTCTGTGGAGCACTAGGGGAAGCATCCATCACCACAAATATACAGCAATTCATTATGGCGGTCTGTGCTTCACACTTAACTCAGGAATTTGAATCATGAGTAATGTACCTTAGTACCACTATACAGCATGACATGCATACGTACAGAACCTGTATGTTTGAGTGGGTGTGCAGTGCAATGTAACGTTTCCTGATTTCACTGATGAACCTCTGTGAAACATAGTGATTCATAGACATTGGTGGAATCTAGACTAATTAACATATATATGAGATAACATAACAAGAAAAGAGGTTCAAAATGGTTTACAGTTCTGTGGTATGATGTATTTCATCAGTCTCTAGGAAAAGCCTATGATCACAACATTGTACGCATCTTTCCAGTATGCTCTTGTACTTATATTTGCCAGCTGACTACATAAGCAGTTATAAATGTGTAGCTGATGTAACTTTCTTTGTACCACTGCATCTGTGTATGTCACCAGAACTATATACATTTGGTAAATGCATTGGCAAAGCTTGTGCTAACACTATTTTATTATAGGTCCCAGTACTGTGCTGGCCTTCTGCATTTATCTGCAGGTGTATAAACATACACACACGCATGCTCTCACATATATATCTGTGTGTGTGTGTGTGTGTGTGTGTGTGTGTGTGTGTGTGTGTGTGTATGTGTGTGCGCACACACGCTCATGTGTCTATTAAACTGCATCCATGGAATGGCAACTCACAACAACAGAACTACTTCTGCCTGTAACCTGCCTGACATCTCATGCAGGTTCCCACTATGGAAACATGAGCCACAGAGAATCACAGAAAATGATGATGTTTACATCACATGGGATCACCCAATACCAACAGTTCAAAAGATAGATGCTAGAAAATTGGATAGAGTGGTCCAAGAAAAGAAGACAAAAATAGAATCGATCATTGAAATCGCCACACCTAGTGACTACAGTGTCTTGCGTACAGAGAGACGCAAAGTCATAAAATACCTCGATCGATCTGCAGGCAGAAACAAGAGCCATGTGGAAGAAAGATACCCAGACAGTTCCAATAGTAGTAGGAGCAACTGGTCTTATAAAAAAGAATTTACAATCATATTTAGATATGTTACCAATTCATGTAACACCGTATGCATTGCAGAAGGAGTCATTACTGGGCACATTGTGGGTGCTGCGAAGAGCACTTTTGGCTAACATCAAAGAGTGAAACAATACTAATTTCATGAACTTTAATTGTACTTTGACTTAGGAATGGAGTCCATTCCTGTCATGGTATTAGAAACCCAAAAGACTTGGAGAAGTTAGAAATGACTGTATACTGAAAGGCATAATAATGTGGCAAGATTATTGCACTGGGGATTGTGCAAATATTATGGTACTGAAGTGGCTGAAAAACACTGGAAACATGAGCCACAAAGCATCATAGAAAATGATAAGGTTTACATCACATGGGACCGTCCATTACCACCAGTTCAAAAGACAGATGCGAGAAAACTGGATATATTAGTCCATGAAAAGAAGACAAAAGTAGCATTGATCATTGAAATCACCACACCCAGTGATTACAGTGTCTTACATACAGAGAGACACAAAGTCAGAAAATAACAGGACTTGCAGGCAGAAATGAGAGCAATGTGGAAGAAAGATACTCAGTCACAATAGTAGTAGGAGCAATGGGTCTTATAAAAAAAGAATCTACAATTGTATTTAGATATGCTATCAATACATGTAACTCCATATGAATTGCAGAAGGAGTCATTACTGGGCACATTGTGGGTGCTGCGAAGAGCACTTCTGGCTGACATCAAAGACTGAAACAATACTAATTTCATGAACTTTAATTGTACTTTGACTTAGAAATGGGGTCTATTCCTGTCATGGTATTAGAAACCCAAACGATTTGGAGAAATTAAAAAGAGACCTTTTGCAGATGACTACATGACATTCAACCCCTGTCAACAAAATCTATCGCCCTGTCCCACCTATGCACACTCATCACCATCCACCTCTTCAGCTTTTGGATTTCCCTGTCACCTACACATACCTGTACCTACTTGTTCCAAAAAACTACCACGAACAGAAACTATCGGTCAGCCCGGAGGATTATATTTACCTTTATGTATATTTGTAAGGCAATAAAAGCATGACATTCTCAGGCTAACTTCCAATAACTAACTACCAATGATACTATTTAAATGTTTCAGAAAGGAACTAATGCCTAACTGCAGTACATAATAATGCATTCAGCTTCATTTTTGCCTCCAAATTTTTTTTTGTTTTTTCACATATCTTCTCACTGTTAAAGAGTGATATACACATTTCATGATGCATTTCAGTTGGCATCAGAACTGTTATTACTCTTATCCGAAGGTTTAGCAACAATATTTCTATTATACTATTATACTGACACTCATTTAATTTTTTCCATCATGCTTTAGTTAAAGTATATTTAGAAGTCTTTCTATTAAATAATTTTAAACATTGTAAAACATTTTACTAAGTTATATCACAAAACTTTTGTAGGCATAAAACTACTCAACATAAGGTATATATTTCTTTAAATTCTTACAATTTCTGTTTCACTATCACAATCACCCATAATAAATGGCAATTTAGAATCACTAGACGCATCTAAATCAATAGCAATGGGTATATATTAGTTCGTCGAAAGACATCTCCATTGAACACCTCTCCATCCACCTGAAGCCGTCAAAATTCACTTCCACAATTCACAGAATTTTTCCCAAGGCAATGAAACAATTGTCCCATAGCACAACAAAACACACAACACACTAAATCAAACCCACCCAAGTGGGAGCTTCACCTCCCCATATCCCCCAATGTGAGGGGCTGCACCCCCACACCCAACCTTTCTATATATATACCAATTCTGAGATTGCACTACAGTGGGGAAAAAGGCCAAGTTGTGGAGTGGGCTAACTACTTTCTCACACTGGTAAAAATTCTGCAATTCGCAGAAGTGAATTTCGACGGTTTCATGTCAATGGAGAGGTGTTCAATGGAGATGTCTTTCGGCTAACTAATATACACCCAATATCAACATTAAAATCATTCATTCATATGCATTTTTTTAAATGTAACTTACTTATAAAACTAAATATTTATTTTTGAATAATATTCCAAATGGGAAAGTTTGCCAAAATGAATTTTTGACCCAACTGTAAAGTAGAAAACAAATCATTCAATAAACGTACATTACTCAAGTTTATCACTGTCTTTTGATGTAATTATGCACTGGAAAAATCAGTGTGTTCATCACCCTGCCAAAACATATCAGAAAGACACCCTGCCAAAACATATCAGCAATTCACCGCTAAAGGCAAAATCTGTAACAAACCCTTATATACCACACCACAAAAACTAAAAATAATAAAGCACACAACAGGAAATGCCAGTTCTCTCTTGTTTAATATTATTATAGTACATTTATTTATTTTTATTTTACAGATTTCTTCAGAATTCACTACTATAGTCTCACCAAAGGTCACATTATTAGAAAACACATCACATACCTTAATTACAGTATTTATTTTTATTTTACTGATGGACATCCGCGGTGGTGCAGCGGTAGCATTGTTGCCTCACAGCAAGAGGTTCTCCCGTTCGATTCTTGGCTGGAGTGCGGGGAGTGCCTTCTGTGTGGAGTCTGCATGTCCTCCCCGCAGTTGGGTGGGTGTTCGAAAGACATGCGTAAATAGGCATGCCTTCGTTGAAGGTTGAACGTCGAGCTGGCACATCGGAGTTCATGAAAATCTACTGCCAATCATTAGCGGACCGGAGTTCCGCCGTGGCGACCCCTAACTGGGAAAAGACAAAAGACAAACAAGAACATTTTTTACTTTACTGATATTGGACTGTTCTTCCGTTCGAGAAATAGCTCCATTTGCCATTCTAAAAGCCACCATAAGTTCTCTTATCTCCTTCTTTCTATTTATAGTGCCATCCTTTATATGTTCTCTTTATCACTCTAAATAGTGCCTAACATGAAATTACAGACCTTAAAAAGGAATTGTGATTCACCTTTTTCTTCATCTGCATACTACATTTCTTCTACTGAAGAACAGTTCTTCTTTTAGAATCTAACAAGCCCCTCTCCTAGTTCTTCTTTTTCAACTTTAATTTCTTTTCCATTCTCTGCCAGCTCTTATTAAAACCAGAAGCTGGAAGAGTCCTACGTGTTTTGAATGATCCAAATACATTATTACATTTTACCTCCCTTTCCTTAAGCCTGTCAAATATTCATCCAGGCAATGTTAACTGTTGCCAGTCTGTTTCATCTGCCTCAGAAATTCATCCAATTGATGCATATTTATTCCACTTGCCATAAAAGCAATATAGAAATATATAAACCAATTTAAAAAATAATATTTTAGAGGAAAGACTTAAGTGAGCAGAGAAAATCTTTATTATTTAGTGTCTCAACAGCATGCCTTTAAAGACTGACTGACATACCATTTAACAAACATTTAAATACAAAAACTAAAACACTTGACCAATAGCGATTAAATCATTGAAGTCTATGGACAGTATTTAATGAAGCAGTACCTACAAATATAAATATAACAATGACCCATGAAACAGATTCCTATAAACACTATAAACACTATAAATGCATGTTAAGATTCATTAAAATATGATGCCTTCCAATCTAATTCATTATTTAAACCTCCAGGTTTTAATGTATTAAATTTTAATATTAATTCAGCCTCTTTCTTTATTAAAGTTATTAAAATAGTATATATTTTTTTCTTTAGTTCTCTAATTTGAAATAACCAGTAACAGGACACCAGCCGTAATCTCATTTACATTCCCATTCTGTTGATTTATAGTGCTTTCTGTGATGGGATTCTCTAAGTTCTAACATAATCCACACCGCCAGCATATTATATATACTACTGCCTTTTGAATTACAGGTAAAGTGGCAGTGTTAAAGATGTCATTCCCTTAATATTCTCAAGCGTAATTTGTTAAATATTTACAAACATTACAACTACCACATGGAAAGGTGCCACATGGTAATGAATTGTCTTAACATTATTTTCTCCCTAACAAAATAACTTTGAACCAAAATATCCTTAGTACTACTCCCCTTTTTAAAAACAAGATGTAAATTTTGTTCCCAAAGCTGTGCATCCCCCCAGAGTATATTCCAGTGCTTACATAGGTGCCAGAAGCTGTTGAAGACTTGGCGGGGAGGAGTGCAAGAGGGGCACTTAATGATTTAAAAGGGGTACATTTTTTTTAAAGGTATTTACTACCATTACAGGAGCATCAGCGTGATGCAAGCTAAGTTTCATTAAGGATAATTGCACATAAATTTCTTACAGAATTAGAAATTAAGCCAACCTGTGTTGATATGAGTTGGTATGTGTTAAAGAAGGAATGGCAGTGCTGTTAAATCAAGCATGCCATTCTGAAGTATGTTACTCTTTTCTGTACAACTTATCAGTGGAGAGGAATTAGCTGACAAAAGTACTTGATCTGCATAGAGAGAACTGCAATAGCTTTGTAACGGATCTATTTCTGACCATAGTACTGACAACATACATACACTTTATATTGTGCAGTTGTAAACATGCAAGCTGTAGTACTGCTAAAGCTTGTGGGTTTCCTACTTCATAATAAATTTACAGTGGGATGCCAGGACTGTGGTCAGAAATAGACAAACAAAGCAATAATGAAATAAAATGCAACACAAGCTTGTCTACAAGTCAGCCATCATACATTGAGTTAAAAAGTATCTCAGCAGAACTGCAAAACTGTTGGCAGGATAATATTACATCATACAAACTTCTTCTTCTTTCGGCTTTTCCCGGTTAGGGATCGCCACAGCGGATCATCTGTCCGCTCATGATTGGCGTGGAGTTTTACAGTGTTGAGTTGCCAGAAGGCACATACATGCACACACTCACACCTACGGCCAATTTAGTGTGTCCAATCCACCTACAGCATGTCTTTGGGATGTGGGAGGAAACTGGAGCACCTGGAGGAAACCCACGCGACCACAGGGAGGACATGCAGACTCCACACAGAAGGCACCTCAGCCGAGGATCAAACTGGAGAACCTCTTGCTGTGAGGTGGCAACGCTAACCGCTGCACCACCGTGGCCACCCACAAACTAGAAATGCAAATAAGAGGATAACAGCTACATATCACTTACCAGAAGAACTGCAAAACAAGTACTCCACTTATTACATCAGGCTAGATTATACAGCTGGCAGTAATGGACTTCACAACATAGTATTGTATCACCTCAGAAGTTCAAACATCCCTCATATTCCCATAATTAGTCAGAATAAACTTTGACATATGAACTATTCACACTTTTAAAAATTAAAGTTGTAGAAGCATACACTAGTACAGTAGGCTATCAGCAATGCAGCCAGATTGGACATAACACCAAAAATAGGATGAGACATGATAAAACAAAGTTTATACCAAGCTGCAAACTGAAAACCAGGAAAATGCCAAAGGCTTCTGATCAGCTAAAAACAAACCATTAAAACCAGGTCAGAGCACTCAGCCCTCCTCCACCCTTAATAACCAAAAACAGTTAATTCAACTCCCATTTCATTCAGTCACCTTACTTATCAAAACCCAAGCCAATTTCCTTACCAAACTCCCACCTCCCAATAGTTAATCATAATAATTAAACCTCTTTCCAGCCAGTAATCTCACTTACTATTAAGCAGCTAATCTAAAATCTAACACCAACCATGCTTGCACCCAACAACATATCTGCAGAATACATCACACACACACACCTGTCACATTGACACATATGTACAAGGCTAATGTATTTGTCCCATTCTTAGCATAGTCTCACAACATAACTTTCTTTATTGTTTACTGCTCGAGAAAACTTGTAAGAAGATGAAAGAAGAGTGGTTATTACCACCAGCCCAGCTATTACAATTCTTTCAGATCCACTGCTATTATTTTAACAATGTAGTGTGAAGAAAACTTAGAATGACAAATACACACTTCTAGTTTTGTGCTAGAAGACAAACATTTCAGGATAAAGTACAGCTGAAAGTGTTTTGAGTAGTTGAAGTTAAATCATTTCACTTAGGTCTACCAGTTTCTTCTAGAACAAGAAAAGGGATGCTTTAGACAGCATCTTCAGTGTGCATAAAATGGATCAGTTTAGCACTGAATTGCTTGACAAAATATTATTTAAACTCCTTGCATTAAACAAAACACAACCCAAAGAAGACCATCTGATTGGGATCTGGTCAGTAAAGCACATTACAGGGCATAAATACATCTATAGGATGACCTCTCAAGCTTACATAAGAGTCCCTATTTAGGCAGTTGTGTTCTGTGAAAAAAAAGAAAAATGGCAACTATCCAGTGATTTTTTTTAGGGTAGTATTTCGCAAGTTTCCTACAATTATTCCATACAAACTTATTTTATATAAGAAATACCTTAATGTTATACAAAACAACAGACATATGTCAAATTCTGCAGTGTGAGCTTTTATTTTGGCAAAAATATGCAGTCCAGTCCTTTAAACTGGTTGTGAGTATTGATTATCTTGCAAACTTTCACCTTTCCATAGAAATACCCCATGTTAGATACTGGAAAAGGTGGGCATAAATGCAGGCATACTCTA
Source organism: Protopterus annectens (assembly GCF_019279795.1). NCBI lineage: Eukaryota > Metazoa > Chordata > Ceratodontiformes > Protopteridae > Protopterus > Protopterus annectens. The sequence continues at coordinate 1,347,396,684 of NC_056743.1, read as the reverse complement.
CAATCATAGAAAACCCAGGGCTGTGTCTTGCTTCTTAAACAGGGTTACAACTTGTCCCTCTGTGCTGAAGTCTTGACCTATCCTGTCTCTAATGTAGTAAACTGTTCACTAAGGAAAGGCATAGCTATGTCCCCACGTTATAGACGTCCATCTTACCTTTGCACAAAGACAAAGGCAGAAATCAGTAACTACATACACGTATACATACCTCTCAACTGTACAGAGTTTTGCCTCATATTTTTGGTCTTTTTTTTCATAAAATTGTGGCTTTCTGGAAAATTAGTTGTAAATCATTAAAGATTGAAGTTGGAAAATAATGACAGAGATTTGAGTTTAAGACTTCATACCCTTCAGAAAATTCATACTAATGGAAAACCTGTTATTCTATTAACTTTCTAAGTTTGTAAGACCAATATTTAAAATTGTCCTTATTTTTTAGGCCTTTGTCACACTTCTATTTATGGATGGCAGTTTGGGCAGATTTCTTGCTAAGAGGTTGAGAGGTATGCACACAGCCATGTTGTCTCTCTCAGACACTCTCCTCACTAAGCCTAAGGTTAAGGTATTAAAAAAATCTATATACAAACAAAACAAATCAATGCCCAAATTTCCAGTTGCCCCAAAGCAAAGAATTTTATTTCACAAATCAAACATTCGGTCAGTCATTTATTATGCAATATGGTGTGGTTGAGCAGTCCTGCAGAGCCAGGGGAGCAGGTTCAACAACCACCAGCATGGGGAAACCTTTTTTTTTTTTTTTAGCTAGGCAACCACCAATGACAATGAGAGAGGGCAAACAATATCAACTTACTCTTGTTTTCCTTCTCACATTGCTGTGATTGGTTGAACCTGGCTCTAAAAAAAAAAAAATAATTATTCTTGCTTGCCATTATGCCATCTCGCATTGCCGTGATTCCCAGGCTCTAAAAAAATGTGCAAGGGTTTACTTCAGAATCATCAAGTAACAACTCTAAGATTCTTCTTGATAAAGATACTTTAAATTAAAGTGGTCGGTGATTGTTTACTACAGGTTAACTTCTTCGGTATCATCCTCAGGATGTTGCTTTATTTATTTTTATTCCCTGGCCTTGGGGAGCTAATGACATCTATAAATAAAGCAACCAGCCTGAGGATGACACTACTTAACCTGTAGTAAACAATCACCGAATGATGTTCTTTGGTTTCTGGTGCAAAATGGCATTGGGCTGGACAGGCAGGTTTCCAGTCTTTCCTATGGCTGCTCACTGTATTCTATTCTATCAGTTCAAACATAAACAACAATAGATGGGATGGAAGAACTGCTACTTGAGCAAGACTGCCACCCTTACCACACTAACAACAGCATAGGGAGGGTTGTTTGATAGCCTCAGTTAACTTCAGTGCTTCATTTACCCGGCATAAAGTAAAACGTGGCAGTACCTTCTGTTTCAATTAAATCATCAAGTATCCCACAGAATTAGAGGTAATGTATAAAACTAGCCAGTAAGTGATTCCATTCAGAGCCTTCAACTATCTCTCTCTCATTTGATTTCAGCTTCATAGATTTGGTTTGTTCATCGTAAAATGTATGATTTGTGACATACACTGTGAATTAGGTCATTATATATCTATAGTTTAGTACATGTTTGACTTTTCAGCTATCGGTAGTGATTTGGGTTGGGAAATTGAAAAAAAAAAGACATGCAGCATGCTAGAATAATAGATGCGGCTGAATCGTTTGAGTTGCAGCTTTTTTTTTTTTTTTTTAATAAGACGAGCTGCAAAAGTTGGGGGGGCTCCCCTCCCCCCTAGCTCTATGGTTCCTGTGCCTATTTTAAACTCTCTAAAACTTTACTGAAAAAAACATATTCAAATTCAAAGTACATCACTTCCTTCTTAATACATTTACCTTTCCTATAACATCTCACATCTTTATAACCTTCCTCACTCTTATTTGTACCGAATAACCTGTCCCTCTTTTTATCAAATGCTATTAAACATGCCTGTCTTATTATTTCATTAGAATAATTATGTTCACTTCTTCTTCTTCTTCTTTCGGCTTTTTCCCAGTTAGGGGTCACCACAGTGGATCACCTGTCCGCTCATGATTGGCAGTGGAGTTTTACAATGTCACGTTGCCAGCCCGGCGCCCAACCTTCCACAGAAGGCACACACATGCATGCACTCACACCTAGGGTCAATTTTAGTGTGTCCAATCCACTTGCAGCATGTCTTTGGGGATGTGGGAGGAAACCGGAGCACCCGGAGGAAACCCACACGACCACAGGGAGGACATGCAGACTCCACACAGAAGACACCCCAGCTGAAGCTCGAACTGGAGAGCCTCTTGCTGTGAGGCGATAACGCTAACAACTGCACCACAGCGGAGCCCCTTCCGTTCTATCTTGCCCCCTTAAAATTAGTGGCTTCCCATGTAGCTAAAGCTTAAGTTACCCCCTTTCATGTCTTACTACTTACTGCACACTGCAACTCTTAGGATATTAACCCATTTTTCCATCTTACATTTAAAATCTAATGTTTAGCTCAACTTTCATTAAAAAGTCACTCAATGTGCTACATAATCTTCTAAGTCTTATAAATTCTCCCTGTAATAAAGCTTTTAATATACATTCAAGATGGCAACTACTGGCATCTAAAAATGTATTGGTAATTGTTTTTATGTGTAATGTGAAGGTGCCTCCAACAGTGTAACCACCTCCCAGGATGAGCACGCCCATCATCTCTGCTTGTTTTGTCCAGTACTTGAGCCAGTAATTCCATCAGCTCACTTGGGCCATAGTCAGGGCTTTATCCCCCAATGCCACAAGTGCAAGCTATCAATTACACCTACATTTAAAAAATTAGCAAATAAACTTACCATAATAAATATTTCATACAGTTCATTATTAAGATAATATACATACATACATCTGGAAGAATATATAGAAGAAGAAACTTTTAATTAATTTAACAGAGCACCTCTTAGAAGGCAAAGTTGCAAAACATATGTTAATATATTAAACAGTGCCTCAAATAAGGAACATTTGTTAAAGGATACCTTAAGGGTAATTTTAAAAATATCATAAAACATCATTACTCAAAACAATATTTCAGTGTTCTTACTGATTACTCTTTCAAGACATATTTGGTAATGAAGTAAACATCTTTATTATCATTGCTACTGAAGTGAATAGAAAAATTAATCCACACAGAAACACGGCAGAAATAGGTCTCTGTAATAACTCAAACATAAATCCAAAATAGAAATACGAATGAAAATAAAATAAAATCAATTGCATCCAGCAAATATAAAAAATAACTTTAATAAACTTGATAAAAACGGCAAGCGCTTTCGCAATTAAAAATGGCTTCATCAGACTACATAACAAGAGACATCAAAATGGGCTAAATAAATACTATTAATCAATTGCATTAACCCATCAACCAATGACTAGTGAAGACATAATCTATTGCTAAGATACACACACTCATTCAAAAATCACTGAGTTTTAACCACAATCTCAAGAATATTCATGTGCTACTTTATAGGATTCACAATAAATAAGCATATAACAATGTTACTGGAGTGATGAACAAAAGAAAAACCTCTCTTGTTCAAATGTCTGTCATTAAGGAACCTAATAGATGGTATTACTTAGACTTTTCTGAAACTACCCCCAGCCAAAATACAATTTCTGATATCCATTGCAGCCTGCTGAAAGACTTCCTCATCCAAATAAATTCTATGATATCTAAAAATTTTTCCACAGGGTAGAGATTTCAACAGATGTGGTGGGGATGGGGCTTAAGAAACTGCCAGAAAACTATAAGCTGAAACAGATGTCCTATACTATTTGGTCATAATTCTCCCATGTTTAATATATGATAAATAAAAGTATTCTACAGAGAACAGTTTTTCATCTTATAGGTAAATATGTTAACAAATCTATTCATATTAAACTGAGAAAATATTTTCAAACAAAGTTGTACAACCTTTAACTGTTAAAATAAATTATCAGTATAGCACCTGCAAAAATAATACCGTTAGTATAATAACTATCCTGATACATGTATTATTGCTATAATAATCCCATAAATACATCTATACAAGTTGGGGCAAACCTTACCAACTGCAGTGCCTTTCAACTGTAGGAAGAAGTCACTACAAAAATAAAAAAAAATGTTATTAAAAATATTATCTTTAAAACAAAACCTAAAACTCAAGTAAAGAAATAAAATATTTAATCACCTAAGTATAAAAACGGAAGAGGCAGCTTCCATACCCCACTGATGTTTCATAAAAATGTCAAAACTATGTCTATGATAATAAAAGACTAATCATGAGAATCCACATTATTTCATTTTTGAATTAGATGGCCACTGTCCCTGATGTAGGGAGGCACACATCACCAGAGCTTGCTGGCACAGATCAGTGACAATGCCTTCCCTCTTTACTAGGCCCTCAACTTGAAATACACTAGCTTGACTAAAAAAAAAATCTCAAACTTCACCAAACCAGTTAAAATGTAGAAATTAACCGGATTTCAATGTGAATAAAATATTATTATTTTTATTAAACACATCACATAAGCACCTTCATCTCTCATGGAGACTTCTTCAGATAAAATACACTCACATTCATCATCTTATTTATAAACTAGCTCAAGTTCATCAACTAATCATGAAATGCTAGTAATTAAAAAGTCCCCTGTGTTAAAGGTGTACAAAGCACCTATTCCAATCACAAGGATTTGCAAAAACAGTTTTCAAAATAGAATAAACTATGAAATATAAATAAAAATACATAAAAATCATGTTGAATTCCTTTACAATTTTTGTTAACAAATCTGCTTTTTCACTCAGTATGGGTTTGAGAGACACTTGGGCGTTCAGACCGGGAGGGATGCATTTAGTTGCAACTACCAGACAAGTTCTCTTTTTAACAAATGCTTTGCCAATCACCGCCCCTGGAATGAATCTGCACTTTTTCCAGTATACCAAAGCTAAACATAACAAAATTATTACGCACAAGAGAGTGCCTGTACAATGCATTAACTTCCTGTTTCTTCCTGATCTCATAAAGCTGCTCATAAATTCTTGATTTCAAAGCTCTCTCTGTCTTTCCAACACAGTATCCTGAACAGTTGTCACATTGAGCTAGGTACACTAGTTTGTTGGTATTACAATTCCCTTTCACAGAGGAAACCTTGGTATGCAAAACATCGTCCAAAAACATTGTTATCTCTTTCATAATGTACATATAATATGCACAACTACCACAAGATGTGGTACCAGTACCAATATTTTTGTCTGTTTTTTTTAACATTTTCTAAGATATAGTTAAAGTTCCTGCCAGTTTTGCTTACAAAAAGGGGTTCAGGCCCAACCAACTGGGAAACTTCATTATTAACCTTAAAAATACTCCAGTTCTTCTTTATAACTTCCCTAATCTCTTGGGAATAAACATTGTGTTCCAATACTAGGGCTTTTTTATATTTGTTGATTCCCTTGTTCCTATTTTGATTAGTGAAATCCATCCCTAACAAGGGTGGATACTTGGCTCCCCAACCTTTCCTTACTTCTTCAATTGGGTACCCTTGCAAGAGCCTTCGGTAGCTGGCATAGTAGTGCTTGATGACAGTGATAACTACCTTATAGTCTGGGCAGAGGGCATAGTAGTGCTTGGTGACAGTGATAACTACCTTATAGTCTGGGCAGAAGGGGGCATACCTAGTAAACCTGTGCTAAATCAAATCTCAAAGTGTGTGTGTGTGTGTGTGTGTGTGTGTGTGTGTGTGTGTGTGTGTGTGTGTGTGTGTGTGTGTGTGTGTGCGTGTGTGCGCGTGTGCGCGTGTGTGTGTGTGTGTGTGAGCTACTTGGATCAGGGACACAAAGCACTGCTTTCACAAAGTGGAGGACTTCTCTTGGCCACTCAGCTGAGGACTTAACTTTGAAGCTGTGCCAGTGGGGAGTCTTGCTGGGGACCTGGAGGGAGACAAATAGAGAAATCCAGACCCTAGGCTGACTGTGTTCCGTGTGTGCTCTTAAGGGGAATTGTGCTTGATCCAGAGAGGTATACATCTGGAAATACTAAATGTATCCATTTCTATTCCAATTGAATGTCCCTCTCCAGTGTCAGTGGTGAGGATTCAGGCTTCTTGATTACTGGACCAGCATGGGGACATCACAAGCAGCATTAAACAGAGATCAAATATCAAAGCATTTGTGTTGCCCATCATGTTAGCTTTAAGATGAAATGTTTCAAAAGCATGCATGTAGCATGGATTTTGGAATTATGCAAATATGAACAGGCTATATTAGATGCCTACAGATGTCAGTAGGATGTAACTACAGAAACACCTGTAGTTGTCACTAGGCTGTAATAAGTTAAGATGTGAAACATTCCAGTCCTGGAGCTCTTTATATACTGCTAAGAAAGCAGGCATTACAGAAACACCATTTCTATAGTTGTATGTAGAATTACATATCACCTCCATAGACACTGTGTGGACCTTGCATGCACAGTACTGCCTGCAGGTACACAGGCATGTGTGAGGACCTGAGTAGGACTGAGAGTAGCATTTAGCAAAATATCTTAATGCACCAAATGAGCGATTCAGAAGCAGTAATGAATTGAGCCATAATTTGCATAATCACTGTGTCCGGGCAGCTGAATTGCACTACATAAGCATTAGGGAAGGTGTTGACAACCATCATGCTACAGATGAATTTACAGAGCAAGAATCTGAAAACCTGCAACAGGTAAATCTCATACGAATAGTTAAGGTAAATTAAAGGCCTCATGGAAGGGGAAGTCCACACAGAGGAATGAGTACTGGAACTTGCTGTGGGCATGATTACTGCCATTTCCTTGATGTCAGAATATGTGCAGGATCATCATAGAGACACAGGCTAGTACTACCACAACCACAGCAGAGTTAGTAAGGGTGATGAAGGGTGTGTGAGATGACCTACAGGACAGCATGACATTTATGCCTGATTATTTTGTTATTCTGAATCACATAATGAAATGTCTGATGTCATCTCAAACTCACCTGTCAGGGGTGAGGTGCTGTCCACAAAACTGTTACACCACTACCTCCTCAGATGGTAGCCATCATGAGCAAGGACAGCCTAGATTATGCTGCTGCAGTGGTAGCACTTCCATGACTGCATCTGATGTGGAGTTATTTACACCCAGAAAACAACATCCCCCTGATTGTGGCATCTGAGTCAGCAGTACATCTCATATCAGTTGTTACTTACAGTCATGCAGCAAACAGCATCTATCGAGGGTCTTGGTAAAACCAAGTGCCAGCTCTTGTGGGCAGGTGCAGGTATAAGATGCTGAAACCTTTACTATGCATGCTCTGGACTTGTCCAGTTCATTGTACTGCTGTGCTGTAACTATTGCTGTTGTTGTGTCCCAGCACACACACGCTCACACTGACACAGCTTACAGTACATCAACACACACACACACACAATTCCACCTCCATGGCTCTTCACAAAGCCTTTTATGTTAAGCCCCCCAATGACAGCCCATATACACAGTAGCACTGTTTTGTTTTATTTGTCCCTCAGCTCTCACACATCATGTAAAAGACATCCACACATGCTCTCTCTCTCAATATCACCTGTGCAAATGATGAGAATTGTGCCCCTGTACTTTGTGCATTATTACTTGGGATGCCTGTGTCTGATGCACAGCATGGTCAGCCTATGCATGAGTAAGCATAGCCTGATGTTGATGTTGATTTTATACGTATTACATTTACTGTGGTGTGTCGACTTTACTCTGGCTTACTATGTTCTGAAGTTATGTGCAAACCACTACCACAACATACTGCATCCACCTCCACCTGGCATGATAATGCCCTGCTGCTTGGTCCTACATTGAGTCCTCATCTGACCCAGCCTCTATTGCCTGGTGTGCTGTGAACTGCTGCTCTTGCATGTACCCACCCTGCATTAACTGACTCCTAAGTACAGTACTGTACAGCACTGCATACACTGAAAATATTTTTACTCATTACCAGGATCATACTGCAGGGCACCACCAGATTAATCCAGACTGTGAAAGCATATCTTTGGCAACCCAAGCACACATCCAGTAATGTTCCCTGTTTGACAGGGCATGGTCGTACCCCTGGTCTGTTTCATTTTGTGAACTTCTGATGGGTGCCATTAGCCAAGGTTTTAGGGCATATCCATCACTGCTAACAAGAAGCTCCCAGGGGAAGTCACCTCTCTCAAAAATATTGGTACAGGTCACTTGTGCACCATATTTGGAAGTCATGACAATTACCCAAGTGGTCTGCCGATACATTGTAAATGATACCCTGTGCATTACAGACCACCTGGCAGTTGATGGAGTTGTACCCTTTGTATGATGCCTTTTCCTGAAGTTCTCTTACACAGTCCAAGAACATGAATGGCACTGTCCCAGTAGCCAGGAAAAACATCCTTCAGCCATATCCATCTGGTCATGGAGAACCTTATGCTTTTTTGAGACGTTAGTGTTTTCAAATAGTGTTAATTTTTTCATGAAGTTTCTCATTTCTTAAGTAAATCAGTGGATCCTCACCAGTAATAGCATTGAGTTCTTTCTGAAAATGGGAAAATTATGCAGTAAGTAGATGATGTCATCTGTCATATTTAACATAAATTTGGAAAAAAATTCAAGGAACAATTAATATCTATAAATTTCCATCTCTCCTTGAGGTCCAGATATTCAAGTCTAAATGAGAAAGTACGTTTTGCATATGTTCTCAAATCATGAGAAATTATGCAATATTAAATTGTATTTCTTTCAAAATGTTATTAAATCTAACCAACAACAGAGAGAAATCATTTTCATGGTTCAAAGTCACACCTGGCAGCCCAAACTGTAAGTATCTGAAATTTTAGGGTATGCAAGTCCTGATATACAGAGACTGAATAGCCAAAAAAAAAAAGACTTGTATATACCAAGACCAAAATGGCCATTTCAATGAATATTCCCTTTTCTCCAATGTATGTCAACCTGAGAGTTGGTATATATAATTTGGGGGGGGGGTTGTCAGGAGGAATTGCCCCCCCTCCTGTAAAACGCATGTTTAAGGGAGAAGAGCGACTTTCTACATTTCTACATTGGCTCTTCTCCTTCATTTTCAGTATTTTTTTTTGTATCAGTACTTGGTGTTATGAGTGCTGACATTTCAATAGGGCGCCATCTCCAATTCCAAATTTTGTCAATATTTTTGTTTGTTTTCTTTTAGAAAGAAAAATGTTTCACTTACTAACGTGTTTTTATGGGGTATGGGTACATATGAGTCAAAAATGCTTCCATAAAACCAGTTTTTGTCTAAACCATTTGTCTAAACTATTGGAAAAAATAAATAATGCTTTGGTACTGAGCCTTCAAGATTAACAAAAGTTATAGAAGTATAAAAAAAATGTCAATATAAACTATTGCTAAGGCCTAGCCAACCAATATAAAAGCTAAAACAGTTGATGACTAGTCCAATAGCTGATCTCATAAATTCTCCCCACACTTAAAAAAAAATGTTAGTAACTCTTGGTATTAAAGACTTTATATGCAATCCGTTATTAAGACCTTTAGTATACAAGGTTGTTAATGATAAAAGATAAGGTGCTTTAACTTTAAAGAGACACTGAATGGTCTCTATATGTCCAGTTGGGGCAGAACCGTGAGACTGTAAGAAGTACTGTGCCACAGAACTAGTGGAAGAAGCATCATGAATATCCTTGCAAGCTCTAAATTTCTACTTCTGACCTGATTAGAAGATTTCCAACACAATACTTGCAACATGTACATCTTATATAGTATACCACACCTATCTGATAACAATTCTGATTCCTATGTGCTTAAAGTCTGTGTTCATTAACAACGTGCTTAACATAAGATTCCCTTAAATGGACAAATGAGCTCCCCTTACTTTTGTTAACCTGGGATATTAGTTGTTTTTTAAGGCTGTAAATAAATGTTTAATTTTGTAAAAGCCTATTTGACTTCAGTTATGTTTCACATTAATAAGAATGTTGTTTGCCTGCATGTGTAGACATGCTCTTTGCATGCACACCACAGAGCATCACATGTTATAGGGGTATCATTGTCACTTTATCATTTGTGTTGTGCAATAACAAGACAGACCATTACTATGGTGACAGATATACAGGATGGGCACATGGTCTGATGATGATGATGATGTCGACATTCAGATTGTGCCACAGTTCCTATGTACCTTAACATCGTTTGTCTCCCTCCTCTGCAGTCCTTCACCCATTGCCCAGGGTGACAGTGTGGCCTGAGCCACAGCTGCTCTTGAGGATGCACAACAGACTGGCTTGCCATCACACTTGGCAGGTTTCACTCTGCTGACCAGAGGTACTGCTATTACCTCCACACACACCAGCTCTATAAGGGTAGAATAGCACACTGCCCTGAATATGTGTATGTGTGTATACTCACTATACTGCAGCATGGAAGGTATTCCCAGTGCTGCCCAATGTCATAGCCAGCTCTAGTTGTACATACAACTCTTGGCATAATTAACAGATATGTAGGATTATAATCTGATTGCAGTCTACACACACACTGATTTGGAGATGACTGTCATGCTGAGTGGCACTGCCAACACCTTCAGGAGGCAATAGAGTCTAGTGACAATGCCACAATAGTACTCATGAAGGCTATGGTAGCACATATGGCCATAAATGCCACCTCCATGCAGTGTATAGCAAGTGCCATCACTGGTGCCCTTCCCATGAATGATGGCTGTGGCTGAACTTGCATCCATAACTGAGATGGATGCACAGGAAGGCCATTTCAGGGAACACAGTCTGTATTTGTAGTAATGGGGATGTTTTCCACCCCATATTGCAGATGTCTGTGACAAACAATAACTAGGGTAGAGCACTTCAATGACATTCCATATTCAGGTCACTTTCCACCACCACCACACCATCACATCAGTGCCTGGGGGAAACTGTAGTCCTGCAATATCAGGCCATTAAAGTGGCTGCAGTCCATGAGCACCTAGTAGTTCAACTAACTGTTCCATGGAGGAAATCATGTATGCCCCTGCTGCCACCCCTTCCTGTGACTCCATCTCCATCTCTGTTAACCATTATTCCCCCACCTCCAAGATATGTAGACAGCCATGTGTCAGTGTGTCCCTAGGCATCTGACCAAAAGTTGATGGCTGTGATCTTCACTACCCTTCCTCTTATGTGGTGTAACTGGAGATATCCAATACAGTGTGACCTGACCATGCATTATCAAACGCAGCCATTAAATAACACTGCATTTATCACTTATCAGTTTGTTCTGTGTAGCACTGTATCAGACACACAGAGGTGGAATAGATGGTGTCACTTCAAATGCATTCCTATATACTATGCTTAATATTAGCTGGGGTAGATGGTATAGCCACTGTTTGGTGTGTGTCTGCATCACCATCATCACTGCTGGTGAATGTTGCACTGGACTCTACAACAAACCTGTTTCTATAGATGAGTGGCCTCTGGGACTCCTGGCTGGACTGCCTATTTACTCATAAACATACTATATATTATACAGCATAATAGAAAGATATTGGTGGCTGTGTCAGGTATATACTGTTGTGCCCTACAGGCATGTTTAGGTAGGAGAATGGGTTTTAAAAGGTTGAACATACATTCCATTGAATTCCTTGTTTGCTCATGGGGAGCATTACATTGGTAGTCAGCCATACTTTGTGGGTTCATACTTGTATCATCATCCAGGGCTCCTGGGGTATTCTATATGATCTGCAATACAGTAGGCACATATGTAGATGATGTGAGAGAGGGATACATACTCCCTGTTGCTGCAGACATGGTTGCACAACTATGCATGTACTTAACCTACATGGTGGCTCTGTAGAATGTCCTTGTGTAAAAGGTGACGAGAGGGATTATTTGAATTCCATAAGAATCATGTGCACATCCATACAAATTAGTTATGAACTGCATACCATCAGTCAGCTGATGGAATGGTAGACCTTCTTGTTAATGTAACATTGTTCGTGGGGACTTGACACAATCGTAACTGCTACATTTGAGCAATCCATTGCACCCACCACTTAAGAGAGGTGTGTGATGTCATAAGAGTCATCCATGGCAGTAGCATTCTCCCATGTCAAGTAAGAGAAAACAGATTTGCTCATCTTGTCTCAACAATTTATTGAAGAATGTCATTAGAATTCTTCAAATTCATGCCTGTGAATGTCTCTGGAAGGTCCTGCTAGCTAGAATGGGAAGAATTACAGATACTATGACATCCACTGCTATAGGAAGGTCATGCATTCCTATAGATCTGGTCTGTGAACCATAGTGGTCAGCCAACAATGATTATATAATATTTCAATCCAAATGAAGATGGCCCTGGTGCTGCGAGTCTATCGTATGATGTGGTGATACCCGGTGTGTATATTATCTTCAGTCATGCTACCTGTACCTCCTGCCACAAAACACTCCCCTGTTACCAGTAACAGTGCTAATGATGCCGCTGTTTCCAGCATTATTGCCTCATACATATCTCAGGGTTTTGGCATACTTTTTGCCTTTATACTTAGACACAAATGACTACGCAACTTTTCATCTGCCCACTAAGTATCATGATCTATTTTCAGCATTCCTCATTATGCACTTATAAAGCTATGCTTCTTCACTGGTATGCAGTTATACACTTATTTGCATTCCCCTCTTTCTGACCTTTTTCTCTCATTGTATTGTAATGCTACTGAGTTCTAGAATTGCTTGCTATCTACATGTTCTCATTTACAGAGCAACACCACTGCATACTGTGTTATTAATAATTAATACATACCTTTCAAGTGCCTAGATTTTTCAGACTGTCCAGATTTCAGATGATATCCTTCAGAAAAATGCATGCTAACACAAATCCTGTTATTCTATTAAATTTCTATGTTTACAACAGCAATATTAAAAATCTATCCATTTTTGGGCATTTATTCCCCCATTATTTTAGGTTTTGCCCAGATTTCCTGTGTTTAGAGGTTCAGAGGTATGCATTAATACCATCCCATCATAGTGTCAGTAATCAAAACAAATCAAAACACATAAAATGGGAAGAGAATTTGTAATCTTCTTACCAATTTGGTATCTATAATCATGGCTATTACATTGACATCATGGAGATCTTTAACATTAACTTTGAGGATGCAGTTTGCTTTCCGAATACGAAAGTATGAGTACTCATGTCAAAACTTCACATTAAGAAAATGTGCGCTGGTCAGGAAATGTATATTCAGAGATGAATTAGTGGTCTGACCAAGTTGCCAAAAGAACCACCCAGTCAGATTGCTCTATATTCCATTTCTATTGCAAATGTACAATACTTTCAAACCAAAACAAACTGCAAAACAAAAGTGAGAGTATACATTTATAATGTTTTGCTACCTTCTCTGTCTCATCAAAATGCTTAATTGAGGTAATTTTGTCTTTGGCTATAAACATTTAACAAAGGCTGAGCAAGATCAATAGTATAAAATGCAAGTCTGCTTCCTTTGTTTATAGCTTTTGTGTTCAAACACTGATATAGAGTTAGAATGAAGACTTTGGTGGATTCTTTATAAACTGCAATGTACTGCTTTTGCCAATTTCTGCACCTGTTTTCATGCCTTCTTCTTCTTTGACAGAAACTCAGAATGTATCATAATATATAACACTTGAAAAATAATTCGTACAATCTTTTCCCAAATGGTGACAAGAACAGTGATCTTGTCAAAAAGGGACCTATCATGCACATAGCCCCTGGCAGTTCCAGTGCAAATATCCTACCCATGTACAACACTTCAAGTATCAAATTATCATTAGTTTTCAAACAAATTATGTCAGAATTCCAAAGCACTGATAGGACTCATAAATGTATGTATTGTATGATAGCTAATACCTAAACAATACCTCTTATGGTTACCATATTCTTTCAAACATAACACAGTTCCTCCTGAAGTAAAGTATGAACCATAGCACTGCAGCAATTCCAAGTTTACATTGAACACGATAACAATATAGCCAACAAAAGTGATAACAGTATCCTGATCAAAAAGCATAGTGTGTCATGCAGTTCAGATAAGATGAATCCTCCCCATCTCTCCACACAGGACAAAGCAGTCTAGCCATTAGACTCAGGGTTTAAAAAAACATGTTCCCCTTGATTCTTCTGCTAAGATGGCAGCTCATCTATTCTGTGTCAGAGATAGGAGAAGAGAAGTCATTTACAACTCACGATCATCACCATGCAGCAAATGCAGCTCCACCGTGATACAAACAATGGTAAGTTACTTGGATCTAACAAGTAAAAAATACCACAGAAGGAGAAAAAGGGAAACTGCATTTCTATTGCAAATGTACAATACTTTCAAACCAAAACAAACTGCAAAACAAAAGTGAGATAACAAATACTTAATTGCAGATGAGTACTTTTTTTGACAAACACCTATACTTTCCTCACACTATAGCCTTTGCACTGATGATGTATGTTGGTCCTTCAAAGCTGACTCAACAGATATTGCTCCTTTAACTGCCTTGACTGCAAAACTTACAAACTGTTCTTGATGTACTGTATCTCTCCCCCCCCCTACACACACACATACCCTTTGTCCACCTCTGTCTCTGTCTTTTTCCCTTTAGCTAACCTGCAGGAGTTTCTTATCCTGGCGCATTCCCAGAATTGTGGTTGCACTTTTATTACCACAGACCATTTCCTCTTCATAAAATGCCAGCTTGGCTCATAATATAATATAAACAAAGCTTTGTTCACATTTAAATAAACAAATGAACTCTTTCTGAGGCAAGCACTTTGAAGTAAAGTTGTTTGCACAGAACTGCATGTATTTATTTATTTAATACTAGTAAGTCAAAGGTTGCAACAGTTTACCATTGCACATTATCACAGCCAGAATATATTTTATCATCCATGTTACTGAAACACAGAAGAGAGATAAAAGGTCCATGGCTGAAAATATGTGAGACTGTAAAAGGTATTTTGTGTATCCACATCTTAATATCTCTGGATTTAATGGAAAAGGATACAGAATCTCTCTGCTAACTGCGACCATCTAACTATGATCAGTAAGGGTACTTGAGTTACTACATGACTAGACTTGTAAAAGCCCTAAGGCCTTTAGCCTAGTAACCTCCTATGAACCTATAACCTTAGTAAAATGTGATAATTCATCTACAAGGTTACACCTGATTGCACTTAATGAGAATTCATATGGATACATCACTATAGTTGCAAAGAGCAGCTCTTTTGACACCATATCAAAGATGACGACAGGATAATAGGTAATACCTAAGGAAATTTGGACGACAGTGGGCTCACCCCAAATAAAAATTTATAGCTTTAAATAGATACAGTTTTTAGGTAAAATTGTGTGTGCTTTTGTTCAAGAAGTTTTGCTACATGGTATTTGTAAAATTATGGCAAAATAGATAACAGCGAATTCCTAAAACAGACTTGCCTTCTTCAATTCTTCCGTGCATATGTTTACTTCAGTACTGATTTCTTTTTAACAGCATACCATGAACTGTTTTCAGACAGCAGTTCTCAAAGTAAAACACTTTCTTAAGGATAGTGTGGTATACCTCGATATCTGGAACCAATCAGGCTGACTGGGTAAACAAACCAAGTGAATATAGGACTGAACGCCCATTACCACAACCGGAGAGATGTAACAAGACTGAGTTTCCACTCGGATCTTATAAACCACAGTTTATAACCCAGGTTCCATAAGATTAGTAATCTGTAGTTTAAGATGTGTTTTTTTAAGTATTTCAGACTCCTGGTCACTGAGGTTTCTGGCTGCTAGAGCTTTCACTCTGAAGACATACAAGGGAAGCACAGCTAGACATGTTGTAGCCGTATTTTCCCAGCCTGTTCTTAGTGACACCTCCCATAATTCTTCAACCATTCATTGACCAGATGTTCTGAGAGCGCAGACATGGGAAAAAGTTACACCACTGCTAATAGCAGTAATCAGAACCTGCCAGACATGTACTGTTGGCTAATCTGTTCCTGTAACTGCTATGCATTACCAGTTGGTGCAATGCCATGATGCTACACTGATGCTGCATTAAACCTTGATGATGCTGTGACTGTTAGCTGAAGCACTGACTAGTGCTATGCTCGTGCATGGGGACCTCACACAGAAAAAGTTCTTTGAATACATAATAAAGCAGAAAAGATTTATTCTATTAATCAGGGACTCTTTCTGTACAGAAGCTGGGGGACAGGCTAAGAAGGGACTTTGCAAAGGCAAAGAAACAGTCAAATGACTACTTTTTGCATTTTTATTACTTATTTTTTTGTGCTCCCATTGTGCTATGGACCAAATTGACTCGCTTTCAAACCTGGGGAAGAGGATGGCACTGATGAGCAGAGGGAGGTTTTTTCTAAATGCGAGGGAGAATAGAACATGGAAGGGATAATCTGTCTCTAACTAGTGGAATGAGCATGTGCTGACACTTCATGTATGTGACCACATGCTCCTGTGACAGTGACCACAATGTGTCTGCTGTGCGCTGAATCCCACTGGTAAGAATAAGCATCATGCACACAGACATGGAATCACCTTCCAGTCTCCAAAACAAGGCTCTAGCTGTGGCCAAATCCCTCACCAACCCCTCAAGGAAGACGTGTTAGCATCAGCCACTTGATCCAGTTCCCCTAGGTGACTCTCCAGCACCTGTGTTGCATGCCGATTTCAGTCAGCGCACTGGATGTTGCAGCACTGCACCAGCAACATATGTGTGGCAACTTAAATTCAGTACTAAGAGCTACACATAATGTACATGGGCAGCAAAGCTGCAAGGGAAATGTTATAATGAAAGATGTCATGTGGACAAAAGAAACAGATTGATAGGGATCTGTTGTAATTATATCAGGTGATCAAAAGGTGGGACACTCGGTGTTAGAAGGCAATAAGGAAAGCTGTAAGGAATGCAGCAGCAATAGCAGGTAAGTACAAGCTCCAAGATGAAAGTGTAAATCCATAGGAAAGATTCGGTCTTAGGAACCACACACTTTTTTTTAGAAATCCAATAAAATATTGTAAAAATATACAAACAGCACTTAATCAGGTATCAAGATGCAGAGGGCCAGAGTTAAAATAGCAGTCAAATGATGAGCATCAAATAATGATTTCACTTCTATAGATACTAATGAAAGCATAAGCATTTATGGAACATGATCACAACAGTGTAGCAGCATTAGTTTAGAAAATCATATGCATACATTTATCAAAGAGTAATTTTAAAACAGTCTAAAACATATTTAGGAGACGAACAGGAAGAAAAACAACCATTAAAGGCTTAGCACCACTTTATAATAGCATGGCATTTTTTCAAAAGTACTTTTCTGCTAGCTGCCACATTTAAACCTGTATGTTTGCCAGCTCTGAGTATACTGTTCCATCTGTATTCTTTAATTTCTAGATCTAGTTTCAGATAACCTCCCCTTAATGAATCATCAAGTATTTCCAATACCCTAAAGCCAAAAATACGTTCTGAACAAGTTTCAGAAGTGTAAACTTAAAAACAAACGTTGACACAAACACCAAGTCTCCAACACGTAGAAACACAAATTTATTGTGAATACAAATACAGGAAGCACAACTAAAAATGGTTAAGCGCTTTTCATCCCTAAATAGCAGACTTCTTCATTTACCAGTCACCCTCTCCAACATTTTATGTAGTGTGACAGGAGTTTGAAACCTCTATGCAGTCCACAGTTATGAATGTCCCCTTTGTTTTTGTATACTGACACTAGGATAGTTATTCTCCAGTTATCTGACATATACCTTTCTCTCCACACCACTAGGAATGCCATCTGAAGACATTTCTCCTCAACTTACTCAACAGCTTGACCATATCTTCTGTGACCTCCTCTGAGCCTGCTGCTTTTGCTGACTTCATATTCCTTACTACTGTTCATCCATCTTCTAATTTGTGCTTTTCTTCCTCTTTCACCATGGGCTGTGTCTGGGGCAGTGCAACTTCTCTGAGGTTTCTTCATTCAGAAGCTGTTGCAGTTCTTCTTCCATCTGTCTTTGATGTCACGTGCACTAGTGGGCAGGTTGTTGCTAACATCCCTTATAAAGGGTGTCTGGTAACTGTCTTCTTTATTTTTCTGTTTTTGCCTTATAACCTGATAAGAATCTCTCTGTGCTATCTGCTGAGACACTCTACAGAAGCTGGTAGAGTTCTTCTGATGCTTTGTTCTTTGATATTACGGCTGTACTCTTAGTCCCTTTTTTTGTCCAACCAGCATTCCTTCTTAGCCTGATCCATTTTTTCTCTCTCTCCCACTGCTTGATGCATTCCATCTTTCTTTTGATAATTTCCTGGACATCCACATTCAGCCACAAGATTTCCTTATGTATCTTATTTCTGTACCTGGCTTAGCTGGATATCTATTCTATAATCTTCACATATGCTGTTTTGAGATACTGTCATTCATCTTCGACTCCATGTATCCCCTCTTCCCCCTGAGGTACTAGAGCCCTGAGTGTTTCCTTGAACTCTTGTGCTTTTACTCCAATCAACTTCTAGGTTTTCAGCCTAGTCGCTGTTGACCTTAGAGCCATCTCTGACAACTGCTTCCAGTTGATTGTGACCACCAGTAGTTTATGCCATGGGGTGGCTGTTTTACTGAGGATGACTTTGCAATCTCTTCTTTTACCCCCCCCCCCAGTTCCCTTTCCTTAGTAGGAGGAAGTCCACCTGAGTTGCATCTTGACCTCTTTTATATGTGATCTTATGACTGTCTCCCTTGCTGAACCATGTGTCAGCAGATATATGCCGATCTATCAACAATTGTTTCTTCGACTGCCAGTAGATTGAAAAAAATATTTTGAAACACCTTTTGGCAATTCGCAAACATTTTTTGATACTTACATATTATCGCAACCACTTTCCTGACATAACAAGATTCTGATTTACGAGCCCTTCTCCTGCTGAAACTCGTTATTGTAATTAAAACACAGCCACACACACACACACACACACACACACACACACACACACACACACACACACACACACACACACACACACACACACACACACCATAATATTATACATCCGCACTTATAACTGTGGTATTTTCAAACTTTCTGTCATTGATGGCTTACACTGCCTAGGTTCCAGATTACTGGTTTGGCCGATCACATTCTTTCCCACTTCCTCAATATCAAGCTGGTTTACAAACGGGACTGCATCCTCTCTTACTTGTAAATGTGGATGATTCTTATTACTATTATTTTCATTATCATTTTAATATTTCTGCTGTTGTTTATTATTTATTAGGCAGGCAACACCAGTGGTGAGATTAACTGTTTTCGTATGTGTGTGCACGTGTCGACTAAACAATCTTATATTTCCCATAGCGGTTTCTGTCTTGGCATGACATGACAATTAAATAAACTCATTTTTTTTTCTATTGTCATATGCTGTCATAATGAGCTTCACATTGTCTGTTAATATATATTTTTACAATTGCTGTGACTTTTTGGATTTTGCAAAAGAATGTTTGGCTGAAAAACACTGTAATGTTAACACTTGCTTATTTGTAATGCACAGTAAATGGGAAGAGTAATTTTGCCATTCTTCCTGTTCCTGCTGCCTACCCAATGTGATAGAACAGTGATTAGGACTTAAAACAACCCTTTTCTGTAGTACATGCAGTCGTTTCTCGACAACAGTCACAATTATGCCTGCTTAAAAATGTGGTTGCGATAATATGTAAGTACCCATTTTGTTTTGCATATCACTTGAAATTTATATATACCTACACAAAATGTTCAAACTGCAGCAGCTTGTTCCTCACAGCATACACACGTCCACACCGACACCAGTGTATAAAGAAACACTTGTTTAATAAGTAAAATGCAGATAAAAAATACGGTTGAGCGCTTTCATCTAAATTAATTAGACTTCATCAGAACAACTCTACTATATTTCTACACAGTTTAAATACTTTTTTGACCCTAATGAAGTTTACACGTCATTACAACAATTACATATTTAAAGTGCCAGTGTGCATAACCATTTAAAACCATCCCAATAGCTTATTGTATCATTAATACATTAAAATCACTACACAAAAATATTAAAACTTGTAAACATATAATGCAGTCAAACAATCAAATAATCAATGCAGATATATTACAAAGGTGAATAGTATTATGTTGGAAGACACAAATCATACAAATATTATTTTTAAAAAAGGTAATTGTAGAAAAAACACATAGTATACCTGGCCAATTGTACAAACTGTTCCTGTTATTATATTGGGGAGACAGATAGGTGTCTTAGACAAAGGATATACGACCATTATTATAATATAAAAAGGCAAGATACTAAAAATGCACTATGGAGGCATATTGCTAAGAATAATGGTTGTAATGAGTTTCACTTTGGCATATTGGATATAGCCAAAGAAAACCCAAGGGGTGGATGTATTAAAAAGAAATTAGGTGAGCTTGAGGCCAGGTGGCAAATCAAATTAAATGCCTCCTCACCCCCGGGTCTCAATGACCATATATCTGTAAAGCCCATTTTGGAAAATCTAGTTAGCTAGGGAAGTGACCCTAGTATTCAAAGGCAATATATATATATATATATATTTTCATTAATTCTTATTTTTTTCCTTATTTATTCTCATTAATTCTCATTAAATATACTAAGATAGAAGTTTAATCAGTATATGTTTACAAGTTTTAATATTTTTGTGTAGTGATTTTAATGTATTAATGATACAAGAAGCTATTGGGATGGTTTTAAATGGTTATGCACACTGGCACTTTAAATATGTAATTGTTGTAATGACGTGTAAACTTCATTAGGGTCAAAAAAGTATTTAAACTGTGTAGAAATATAGTAGAGTTGTTCTGATGAAGTCTAATTAATTTAGATGAAAGCGCTCAACTGTATTTTTTATCTGCATTTTACTTATTAAACAAGTGTTTCTTTATACACTGGTGTCGGTGTGGACGTGTGTATGCTGTGAGGAACAAGCTGCTGCAGTTTGAACATTTTGTTGACTCGTTCCTTATTTTTGTAATACCTACACAAAAGTCACACAACAATGGGAAAAAGGGAAACTCCACTGTCACCAAAAGGTATTCCAGCATAATTTTTTTGGATCTATCAGCAGTCGAAGAGATAACAGCAATTGCTTAGACTGCCAACAGATTAACTGTTAGCTGTACTGGCCACTGTGAAGATTGGGGAAAGTTGGGCGAAGGCTGCCAGCCTAGTCAAATAGAATTTTATACATAATTCTATCATTTGTATAAATAAATGTAAAATACAGGCTTGTGTTCTTAAATGAAAGAAAACACTGTAAAATGTGAACTTCAAGATTGTTGCAACATTGCCATCTGCTGTAAGTCAAACCAAGCCAAGCATTTCAAATGTTCTTTGAAGTTACAATTATCTAAATGGTGGTGCCGAACCGGCTGGCTGAACACATTATTTTTATTGTCTTAACTTAAGGAATGATTACTAGAGTGTACATGTGAAATGTCTTTTATTGTTGTAGTTTCCTGAGCAGGTGTTAGCTTGCTAAATAATGCAGTTTGTTTGCCTGGGAACTCCAGACTAAGTGTTAAAATGATGTAATGTGAATACTGGGAAAACTTAAGTGTCAAAATTATGTAATTTGGGAGGGCTTTAGCAGAGCTATTTGTTAGTGAGTTTTAAAAACTATTGTTGAGAGACAGACTAAAAGCATTTTGTCTTGGACCATCAAACTCAGCACTGCGTATGCTCTATATTTCTGTAAGTAGGATTGTAACACTGTATTTTCTCTTAAGAATAGATAAAGATTACAAAGTTAGATTGTTTTTCTTTGATATCAGACCTGTCCTACTGTATTATTTTAAGTTTCTGTTTGATCTCTGAACTCTTAGATATCTTTGTGGTGTAGTAGTATTGTCTTGTGTTTTAATTATTTATTATTAAATATTTTAAAAACATTTACCTGTGGCTGGTTTGTGTAGAGATAAGTAGGCTCTAGAGTACAATGCATATTTATAGAGTTTATTGTAATAAGCCACTCTAAAAAGCCTTAGACTGAATAGTCACATTACCAAGTGGATAATAATAGTGCACTGTAATAATTGGACACCCTTTCAAGGGATCTTTGGGTAGCTGATAATTATTAAGCTGGTGGTGACAGCAATTACTACCGTATAGTCTGGGCAGCTAGAGAATCTGTGTCAGCCTTTTCCAGGAGT
This sequence comes from Protopterus annectens, assembly GCF_019279795.1. NCBI lineage: Eukaryota > Metazoa > Chordata > Ceratodontiformes > Protopteridae > Protopterus > Protopterus annectens. The sequence goes on along the minus strand of NC_056743.1, from coordinate 1,347,374,416 downwards.
GCCTGTGAAGTTGTATAAATACTTATCTCAAAGTGTGGGTGTGTGTCAGCTACCTGGGCAGGGACACGAAGCACTGGTTGGACAGAGAGGGTACTGGAGGTTAGCTTGCCAGCTAGGCTGAGATCTGGACCCAATAGCTGTGCCAGTGGGGAGTCTTATTGGGACCTTGGAAGCAAAGGAGCAACCAGCCCCAAACTGACTGTGATCTCTGTGTGCACTTAAGGGAAATTGTACTTTGCTGTGTGTATTTGTTATCCTTTCTTCTTCTATGAGACAACCTCCCTGGTTTTAGTGGTGAGGAATGAGGCTCCTTGATTGTTGGGCCAGGGCATGGTCATCGCATATCTGGTGGCAGTGGTTGGGATAAGATATCCTCACATATCTGTTTGGCAGCAGTGGGATATCCATATCTCATATTAATTAGTTGACAAATACTAATTGGCTTGTAGTGGTGTGGGTAGAGTGAATCCTGTAGCTTATGTACGGTGATCACTGAAAGTGTTTTGTACTCTAGATCAGCCATGCAGTGTATACTGAAAGGTCCGATCACAATTGTTTTATTTCTTTTGTTAGCTTAGTTATTCAGGGTGAGCAGGCAGCATGTCAGCACAGGAGTATGGAAAGCTGACAGGATGCCAGCTGGTGGAGATGTGCCAGGCCAGGGGACTGGTGCATGGAAACCTGACTAAGGCAGACCTGATTGCAGCCTTGGTTAGAGCTGCATCAGAAAACAGCATCCAGGAGGACAATCAGACTGACAGTGGAGATACAATACCCTTGGAGAATGGACAGCTCAACCTTTCTGCAGTGGACCTAAAAGACCAGCTGGAGCTAAAGAGACTTGAGTTGGAGGCCAGGCATTAGGAGATAGAAGCTGAGGGAAAAGATGCATCAGAGGAAGCACGAGAGGGAAATGCTGACACTTCTCCAGAGTCATGAAGGTAATGGGGAAGGGAGTAACTGGACCCCAGAAGTACAACAGGTCAGTACATTTCTTTTGCAATTTAAAGAGGGGGATAATTTTGATAGTTTCCTTCACATGCTTGAAAGGGTATGCAAACAGTATAGTGTTGATCAAAGTCTCTGGTACTGTTCCTGACCCCCTTACTCCATGGGAAAGCTGTAACTTGTATATCACAAATGCCTGACTCTGTCTGTTTTGATTATACTGCTGTAAAGAAATGTCTGTTAGAATGTTTTAAGCTAACACCTGAAATGTATAGGAAAAGGTTTCCTGAGCATAGACGCAAGGCAGATGAAAATGTATGTGAATATGTTGCTGAACTGAGCACTTATTTCCATAGCTGGGTGAGTGGATGTCAAGTCACCACTTTTGAAGGGCTGGCAGACCTTTTGGTGAGGGAACAAGCCCTTAGCACTTTGCCTGAGGACATGAGAATCTGGTTAGCTGATAGACAATGTGCTACTTCAGATAAGTTGGGGAAGAAGGGAGACCTATACCTGGCCAGCAGGGCAGCACTGCACAGGAAAGGGACCGCCAGTACTGCTCATTGGTCTAAAGGAACCCATGGTGGGCAGCACAGACTGCCCCAACAGAATCCGCCAGTAGCAGGGGAAGCCACTAGTCGAGGTACATGTCCAGGAGCTAGGGTTAAATGTTTTGAATGCAACCAGTGGGGCCATGTGGCATACAGGTGTCCATGGAGGCAAGGTGGGGAACCAAAGGTGAGGGAGATAGTAAGTGGAAAAGACAAAATGATAATAGTGGGTTGTCTTGAGACAACAGGGGTATGGAACTACCATCCTGCAGATGTCCTGAGAGGGAAGGATTCAGATGAGGCAGTACTATGCACTCATGCAGTTAAATGCAGTGAGGCTAGGAGACAAGCATGTGGGTCTGGTAGCCTGGGGAGACCCGGGCAGACTGCATACTTGCAGCCAGAACTGCTGAGGTGGTTACTTCAGGGAGTGAGCTACTCTGTAGCAGTGAGACTGAAGGTGAACCACAGCTGCTTGTGGGTACTGGTGTTCCCTTGGACAGGGTAACTGCAAAGGTAGAGGTGAGTAGCTGTACCCAGGCAGACAGTGAAGCACCACTGTCAGATGATGCCAGACTTCCTGTAGAAGGGGATCTGGGAAGTGTTACAAGGAGAAAATTGAGACAGGCTCAGCTCTCAGACCCTACATTGCAAGGCCTGAGGCAGGTAGCCCAGGAGGCACCTGATTCTCAAGGGAAGGGGGAATCTGTATACTGGGGCAAAGGGTTACTATACAGAGAGTGGACCCCTGAGGGAGGGCTAGAAGGTGAGAGGGTACAACAGTTGGTACTGCCTAGAGCTTACTGTCTGGCATTTCTAGCCATAGCCCATGATATTGCCTTTGCAGGTCATATGAGCGTAAAATGTACAAAGAGGCACATTATGCAAAACCTCTATTGGCCGGGAATTTCCAGAGATGTAACAGGGTACTGCAGGACCTGTGAACAGTACCAAAAGGTAGGCAAGGCAGGAGAGAAGGTGAGAGCTCCTTTGATGCCTTTGCCTGTGATTGAAGAGCCATTTCAGAGGGTAGCTATGGATATTGTGGGTCCTCTGAGTACCCCAAGTTCCACAGGGAAAAAGTATATCCTAGTGGTAGTGGATTATGCTACACGATACCCTGAGGCAATGGTTTTATCCTCCATTGAGGCAGAAAAGGTGGAAAATGCTTTGTTAGAGATTTTCAGCAGGGTAGGTTTCCAAAAAGAAATACTGACTGACTGAGGTGCCAATTTCATATCAGACCTGCTGACTTGTCTGTGGACGTCCTATGGGGTGAAGCTCATGAAGACCATCCCTTACCATCCCCAGACTAATGGTCTTGATGAGAGGTTAAACTCTACAATCAAGTCCATGCTATGGGCATTTGCAGATCATTTTAAGAGGGAGTGGGACAAATATTTGCCCCATCTGTTGTTTGCTTACAGAGAGGTTCCCCAGGAATCCATGTGTTTTTCACCCTTTGAGTTGTTGTATGGGCATAGGGTGAGGGGAACTCTAGATTTAATTAGAGATGAGTAGGAAGGTGAGTGTGAGTCTCACAAGGAGTCTGTTGTGGCATATGTCCTAAACCTCAGGACAAGGCTCAGGGAACTCATGAGCTTGGCCCAAGAGAACCTGCCAGAAGCCCAAAAACAGAAAAAGGTGTGGTATGACAGGAATGCTCGAGCTAGAGAATAAGCTGTGGGGCAGCAGGTAATGGTTCTCATTCCTGTCAGACACAACAAGCTGCAAGCAGCTTGGGAAGGACCTTACAAGATGGTAAGAAAGGTAAGTGATGTTAACTACATGGTGGAAGTACTAGGCAGATGGCAGAGGTACAAATTGTACCATGTTAACATGATGAAACCTTACCATGATAGGGAGGCCCTTGTTATGAGCATTTGCAGAGGATTACAGGAGGGGTCTGAGGGAGATCTGGGGACTGATCTCCTCAGTGAGGCTTGGGCTGACACCTTGGTGGAAGGGGTAACAATGTCCCAGCAGCGATCTCCTACTCAGGTTTGAGAAATCCGAGCAGTGTTGCAGGAATTTGGGGACGTGTTCACTGGGAAACCAGGGTACACCCACCTGGTGCAGCACCAGCTGGATAGAGGACCCCAAAGGCCTATTAGGCAGACCCCTTATAGGGCACCTTAGGGAGTCAAACAGACTCTGAGGGAAGAGGTACAGGAAATGTTGGAACTAGGGATGATTCAAGAGTCCAGCAGTCCCTGGCCCTCTCCAATAGTGTTGGTGCCAAAGAAGGATGGCAGCACCAGGTTCTGTGTGGATTACAGGAAATTAAATAGTCACACAGAGTCAGATGCTTACCCCATGCCTAGGACAGATGAGGCCCTAGAGCAGCTGAGTGGGGCTAAGTATCTTATAACCATTGATCTTACCAAGGGTTACTGGCAAGTGCCCTTGACTCCCAGTGCTAGAGAGAAGTCAGCCTTTGTTACTCATTTTGACTTGTATGAGTTCACAAAAATGCCCTTTGGGATGAAGAATGCCACAGTGACTTTCCAGAGGCTGGTGGATAATATCCTAGCAGGAACAGGAGAGTTTGCCCTTGCTTACCTAGATGATATTGCCATCTACAGCCATTCCTGGCCAGAGCACCTTCAGCATGTCAGGGAGGTGCTGGGCAGACTACAGAGGGCAGGGTTGACCATTAAGTCGAGCAAATGTCAGGTGGGTATTGCAGAGGTCTCCTACCTAGAACATGGGGGGGTGGTGAGATAAGGCCAGAACCTGCCAAAGTGGATGCTATTCAGGCATGGCCTGCACCAGTTACCAAAAGCAGGTGAGGGCCTTCTTAAGGATAGCAGGGTACTACAGAAAGTTCATCCCCAGTTATAGTACCATAGCTGCTCCCCTCACAGACCTGGCAAGGAAGAACAGGCCAGATAAGGTAGTGTGGACCCCAGCATGTGAGCAGGCATTTCATAAGCTTAAAGAAGCTTTGGGATGACCCCCTGTGTTAGCCAGTCTAGATTACAGCAAATAATTTGTTGTGCAAGTGGATGCTTCAAACCATGGGGTGGTAGCTGTACTTAGCCAGATTTCTTCAGAGGGAGAAGAGCACTCAGTAGTTTATCTCAGTCGTAGGCTCCAACCCAGGGAGGAATGCTATGCAGCTGTAGAAAAGAAATGTCTAGCTTTAGTGTGGGCATTTCAGAAAATTCAGCCTTATCTGTAAGGACGAAAATTCACTGTAATGACAGATCACAACCCTCTAACATGGTAAAACAGAGCCAGTCAGCAAAATGCCAAGTTGCTAAGATGGAGCCTGAGGTTGCAAGCATATGATATGTCAGTGCAGCACTACAGTGGGATTAGCAATGCCAATGCAGATGGGCTCTCGAGACAGGGAATGGGGTGAGGTACCCTCAGATAGACCTAACCCTCTCAAGTGGCGTTTATCAAGGGTCACTTGAAAAACTAGCTTGTGTTTTCCATGTGGGAAGAGATGTGAAAATTGGGGAAAGATGGGCGAAGGCTGCCAGCCTAGTCAAATAGAATTTGATACATAATTCTATCATTTGTATAAATAAATGTAAAATACAGGCTTGTGTTCATAAATGAAAGAAAACACTGTAAAATGTGAACTTCAAGATTGTTGCACCATTGCCATCTGCTATAAAGAAAACCAAGCCAAGCATTTCAAATGTTCTTTGAAGTTACAATTATCTAAATGGTGATGCTGAACCAGCTGGCTGAACACATTTTTTCTATTGTCTTAACTTAAGGAATGATTGCTAGAGCATACAAGTGAAATGTCTTTTATTGTTGTAGTTTCCTGTGCAGGTGTTAGCTTGCTAAATAATGCAGTTTGTTTGCCTGGGAACTCCAGACTAAGTGTTAAAATGATGTAATGTGAATACAGAGAAAATCTAAGTATCAAAATGATGTAATTTAGGAGGGCCTTAGCAGAGCTGTTTGTTAGTGAGTTTTAAAAACTATGGTTGAGAGACAGACTAAAAGCATTTTTGGACCATCAACCCCAGCACTGCTTATGCTCTATATGTCTGTAACTAGGATTATAGCACTGTGTTTTCTCTTAAGAATAGCTAAAGATTAGAAAGTTAGATTAAGTGTTTTTCTTTGACATCAGACCTGTCTTACTGTATTATTTTAAGTTTCTGTGTGATCTCTGAACTCTTAGATATCTCTGTGGTGTAGTAGTATTGTCTTGTGTTTTAATTATTTATTATTAAATATTTTAAAAACCTTTACCTGTGGCTGGTTTGTGTAGAGATAAGTAGGCTCTAGAGTACATTGCATATTTATTGAGTTTATTGTAATAAGCCACTCTAAAAAGCCTTAGACTGAATAGTCACATTACCAAGTGGATAATAATATTGCACAGTAATAATTGGACACCCTTTCAAGGACCTTTGGGTAGCTGATAATTATTAAGCTGGTGGTGGCAGTAATTGATACCATACAGTCTGGGTAAAGGGGCACAGCTGGAGAATCTGTGTCAGCCTTTCCCAGGAGTGTCTGTGAAGTTGTATAAATACTTATCTCAAAGTGTGGGTGTGTGTCAGCTACCTGGGCAGGGACACGAAGCACTGGTTGGACTGGAGGTTAGCTTGCCAGCTAGACTGAGATCTGGACCCTATAGCTATGGCAGTGGGGAGTCTTATTGGGGACCTGGGGAGCAAGGGAGCAACTAGCCCCAGACTGACTGTGATCTCTGTGTGCACCTGAGGGAAATTGTACTTTGCTGTGTGTATTTGTTATCCTTCCCTCTTCTATGAGACGACCTCCCTGGTGTTAGCGGTGAGGATTGAGGCTCCATTATTTCTGGGCCAGGGCACAGTTGTCACAACCACTATCAAGCCATTTGCCAGACAGAAGTTTGAAATGGAATCTTCTTCTTTATTCCTGTTGCTGTACACACCTAGGCAAGCCTCATATCCTATTCTGTCTGCCCCAATATGAGCATTCAAGTACTCCTTTTTAGCACCTGCTCCCAGTGAGAACCCTGCTTTATCTTGGAAGTCCTGCATCTGCTGCCAGAATGCACTGTCTTCCTCAGTATCACAATCCCGTTGTGGCACACAGCCTGACATTATGTATGCTGCTCTATCTTTACAATGAAGCCTGATTTCCATGAGTCTATCACCAATGGTAACTATCTTCTGAAGACTGTCCCCACCATAATTCCTCCAGTTGAAAACAGTCTGTGGAATAGATCAAAGAAGGGCAGGTTCCCCACCTACTTATCAATGGCAAATACCAATGCCCATTTTTGTTGACATTAGTCAGCATGACCAAATCACCCAGAGCCAATTTGTACACTGCTGTGTGGCTACCGCTGGTACATAGTTTGTGATCCATGTTCTTCTTTCTAGAGGATACAGTGCACCACAGCTGATCCCAAAAATGTCTTGTCGATACAACTCTTTCCCTGATAAGTACTGCCTAGAATTTATGCTGCTACCCATGACTCCATTCAGTTTTTGTGTTAGATTGATGTGAAAACATCAAGCATGCTTTAGGGAATTAGGAGGAAACCAAGAGAGACATAGTGGTTCATAGGTTCATAGGTTGGTACTAGCCTATACAAGCCTAGCCATAACAATTCCCTGGCTATTTCTTCCCACATTATTTACTTTCCTGGACCCCTGTCTAGCAGGGCGACTGACGTGATCCCTGGGGTGAATTTCCTTTCTCCCATCCAATCGTCAAGGTTCCTCTTGAAGAGGTCCAAAGAGGCACTCTGCTTGACATGTATGGGCAATCTATTCCAGAGTCTGGGGAGTCTCTGGGTCAGGAACCTATCCCTCCAGCATGTTTTGTTTATTGTGATGACAAGGTTTAGATCCCTGGAGCGTGTAGCTCTGAGGGATTGGGATTTCTTTAAGTGTAGCATGTCCAACAGCTCTGGGTTTGACATGGCCTTGTATGTTAAGCAGAGATCGCCTCTGAGTATGACGATATGCGACAGAGTATAGCTGGAGTTTTTTAAGGTGGTCAGCGTAGGGCATCTGCTTTAGGCCTGTGATTCTTTTACATACCAAATGGGGCGTTGTATTCTATATATGAGGACATGAAAACTTCATTCAGGTATTGGCCAAAGGTCAGGATCAAACCTTGTATGTTGTACATGGGAGCCAAAGAACCTAACCATTATGCCAACACAACACAATATAATTCTGATTTTGATGAACTTGGACTCATTGAAAAAAGGCATATGAACATTCTTTTGCAAAGTGAATCCACTGAGTATTGATTGGCTGTCAGCTTCAAATGGATGAAAAACTGGAATAAATATGTCCTTAATAAGTGTAATCAGGGGCTTGGGAGGTGAAACATTTATAAGCAGTGGCCTGGAAATTAACCAATTACAGGCTGCCTGTGTCTATTAGAGACATAGATACCAAGCCAGGGATTAATTTTCTGTTCCCCATCCAACTGTCTAAGTTGCATTTGAATTGGGTTAAGGAGGAACTCTGCTTCACATGGATGGGAAGCCTGTTCCAGAGAAGGGCTAGTCTCTGGGATACATACCTGTCTCTCCAGTAGGTCCTATTTATATCACAGGCAAGGTTTTTAGTATTTTGAATGGGTAATTCTGGTGCTTTTTGCTTTGCAGATATGCAGGAGGTCCATGAGGGTAGGGGGGTCTGACAATGCCTTGTATGTCAAGGATATATCTCCCCTCAACAGTCTGCAGTAGACAGAATATAGGGATAGGGCCTTGAGGCGGTCTACATAGGGCATGCTACTTACACCATGTATTATTTTAGTGAGGAATCTCTGTGGATGTTCCATTTGTTAGATATGCCTGGTTAGTTGCATACCAAATGGGGCACTGTACTCAGTGATAGGTCTGCTTAATGCTGATTACAGTGGAACAATGACTTCTATGAACCTAGATGCTGTACTTTTGTTTATAAGATACACAACATAGAATGATTTCCTCACTACTGTAGACATTCAATGGTCAAAGGCTAGATCGCTGTCTATGTGTGTCCCCAAGTCCCTGACTACTGGATCAACTCTTAGGTCTGTATTGTCAATATCATAGCTTCCACAGGTGGATAATTTCCCATAGGATACTATTATGCATTTCTTGGCATTTAGTTTTAGGTCATGGCTCTGGCACCAGTTGTTGTCTGTGTCAGCCTTTCCTGGAGATCATGTGTCAGTGTGTGATTCAATGACAGCTCCCAATTTGCAATCATCTGCAAGTTTAGTCAGCCAAAAGCCATTGACTTTGTTGCAAATGCCTGGTCAGGTACATGCCAAAGGGTGCACTGTACTAGATTACTGGTCTAATGAGGGCTGAGTACAGTGGAACTATGATCTCCTTAGATCTAGATACCATGCCCTTACTTATAAGTGGTGCCACATATAAGGATTTTCTGACTACCATGGACACATACCGATTAAGGTTCAGGCTACTGTCAACCTGAGTTCCCAAGTCACTCGCCACTAGGTCTACTCTTAGAGGAGTGTTATCAGTCTTGGAATCGGGCTCTAAGTAAGGCATTTTGGCTTGCTTCACAGGCAAACACACATGAATACACACAAGTATTGCTTCTGTCAAATGACATTAGCGATAATTTTATATCAGTACTGGTCATTTGCTTTCAATCCCATATTCTAATCCTCAAAAATAACTATTTTCTGATTGGATATATCTGTGATGTTTATCTGTGATCGGGTGAAAGAAATTATTCTCAAAGTAATACTTGCTTCCCCCCAAGACACACACCACTGACTGTCTAATCTGACATTTTTATCTATGAACAAGAGAACATAGTGTCAGGTTGTTTTTACAGGCAAGCTGACCCTCCCAAGGAAAAAATACATATAAACTAATCTGATGGTGTAGAAGTCTTTATTTTAACATTGTTTCTCAATTAACAATAAATAAATAAATAAGAGAAACAAAGCACTGTAACACTTCTATCTGAGTTATGAATTTAATATTCATCTATGCCACATGTAATTTACTATAAATCTATGAGCAGGTTGCATAGCATGTCTGAAATTCTGCATGTCATTGCCGTACTAGTGCTATTTGTATAAATGATTTTGTACTGTGCTGCACTTCTCCAGATGTTTACAGTTTATTACTGCCTTGGAAGGCAGGACCACCATTTCTAGGTTAGGCCATAGGCAAAGTTCATGACAGTAGTACTTGTTTTGTCCTCCTTTTTCCCCACAGTTTGTTGATTATCATTTCTCTCCATGGCCAATCTTCCCAGATGTCCCATGGGATGGGGATCGGATAAAGGGGGCTTCACTTCACACAGATAGCCATCAAGAGTGGTTCGAAGTTTTCTCTTCCGTTTTATCTGTCCCTGTTGCACTCACCCAGTGAAATATAGGAGAGGTGCATGCAATAGGATGACTGCAGAGGATGTGTCTTCATTTCTCTCCAGGCATCCCTGCTCCACTCTTGGAAGCACAAACTGATTCCTGATCTCCACCAGGAAATTAGCACCACCCAGTGTGACCCAAGGTGTATGCACCTCCTCCCTTACTCCCTAGGACAGGTGAACAGGCAATATCCCTTCACTTCTCTCTCTCTCTCTCTTAGTCTGACTCAAGCAGCAGGAACACTAGGCAAACCTCAGTCACATGTAATGGAGTCTGAAATGTATCTCTTGTGCAAAAGGAGTGTGGCTAGTATGAGTAGTCTTTTAGTTTTTTCCAAGTTACTGCCATCAGCATCCAGAGCATTCTCCAACAGGCCTCATTCTGTAGCTGCAATAGAGGTTTTATGGAGTTATTAGTAATCATCACATTTTTCAATCCCAATGGAAACCATATTTAACCAATACAAATGGTGAATGCAGTGACTATTGGTAGGTTGTCAAGCCTAATGGATACAATTAAATTTATTTCTTCTCCATTGCTCTGATATCTACTTGTATGGCTTCATACATCATAATGTCATATTTCTTAGTCTTCAGATACTTTCTTCAGTAGGGGTGACTATTTTAATGACCAGTGATACCTTTGTGTTTCTTTCTTGGCTGTTGGAAATGTAGTGTGCTCTGTTTGTGAGAAAAAGATAGTGATTGAATGCCACTGCTTTCGCCAAATATATATATATATATATATATATATATATATATATATATATATATATATATATACATATGTAAAATGAACAGGGGGGACAGACCTTGAATCTTACACTGATGTTACTTGATTATATAAGGCTCAGGGGTTATGTAACAAAAATCTACATCACTGGTACCTATTTATGAGGGCAAGGGGGCATGAATCTTGCGTTATCCATGACTACCACCAATTCTGCAAGCAAATGATGACTGGCTTTAAACATTTACAACAAATGCACACTATTACCTTCAGTTATGACCAACAACTGTCACACCCAAAGATGCCTTATACTGTCAGCTGAAGAGCAAAGTCATAGTTAATTCCTCAGGACTTCACCTACCTTATTCTGAGTCCAGTGCTTTTTATTACAGTTACCAACACCATCAAGTGAGGCTTAATCAAAATATTTTCTCATACCCATACACTCACAATGCCTCCCAAAAGGGGCTACTGATACCTTTCCAGTAACAATACCCCTTTTCTGTATTCTTGAGTCACCAATCAGATCTATTACCAAGCACTCAGTTACTGAACAATCTTCCAGTGAGCCAACCAATATATTCATTTATAATAGATGACTGTCAAGCAGTTTCCCCTGTATCATGGATAGCAACAGTCACACCAATATAGTGAGGGTGCTCTTCAATAATATAATAAGACATCAGCCAGAAGCATTTACTAATGAATACATGAAACTATTTACTTTTAAGAACAACTGATTATACATACAAGACAATATTGCAGTTGCACAGGGTAAAGAAAAGAAAATATTTTATGGATATAGACTAATGACGGAAAACAATCTAACTGCATCTGTTGTTGTCATTCCCAATTATTACTGTAACTGACTGATGTCTCCTAATGAAAATAAAGTCCAACAATTCTGTTAATCAATAATTGTGATTTAACTTCCTCAGCAAATTAGAATTTCCCTTGTCCAAATATGAATCTCCGATAAAAAGAATGAAAATTGCAGCAGCAGGTCTGATTCAGTGTACTCGATGAAGGTTAGGGAAATGACCAAGTCCAAATAACAGTCTCAGACAAATAGGGTGTTCAGATTTCGTGTTTCTGCAAAGTGCTAAACACTGGCAGCCAGCTTGTTTTTATTTTCCTAAACTGAATGTAATATGTGGTTAGATCTAAATTTCTAAATACATGCTTTTGCACCAAACATGGATGTAAGATACAGATCTTGGCATTTTAAGTTCAACTAATAAAAATAAAAACACACAGAACCACAACGTGTTTATGAATAACCCCTCCCTCCAAAAAAAAAAAAAAACAAGAAAATGACAGCCATATGGGTTATATGCATTTCAAATACCAACCAAATCTTTATTTCCTTTTCAAACAAGCTACTGTACATAATTATTTATATAGACACATCACCTTTCCATTGTGAGTTAATTTGGCATATAAGGAAAATAGCATGTCAAAAATAAAAAAAGTTTTATATTATTAACAGGAAATAGTTATCAATTCTACACATCTAATGGAATACATAATTATTTATGTTTTTAAATCCAGGAAAATATATCTAAAACTGTTAAGCAAGACTATTATTTCTGTATGTTACATAGTAACACATTGTACTTAATATCATTAAGTGCTACTGAGTACTAATCATCCTTGTTGTTCAAAAAAGTAGTGCGTTTCTCCTCTGTCCCCTGTTGCATTTTTCATTATTTTAGTCTTTGGTTAAAGCATGACGTGTTACCGTTTAGCATTCTAGCTGCTGATACTTACAGCATTGCGCACAACCCTTCACAAAGTTTTGCCTGATGATATACTGCTTTTATAAAATCAGATTTTTTTCACAAGGCTGTATCAGTTCATGTCAGCTTGGAGTGTGCAGTGGATTGCACTGTGTTTGCATAGTGTAGGGCTTACATTACGCCACAACTAATATTCACGAATCCCATACCTTGCGTGTACCATTCATAATGAGTGTACCATCCATTACACCATCATGATTTGGCCATGAACTAAACATGTTACCTCCTTTTATTCATAAAGCTATGTCAGACAAACAGCTTGTTGAAATGAAAATATGTTATAAACAGTCAGCAAGGAAATTTATGAGTAGTCATTCCAATTAGGCATAGATAGCCTCAAGGCAGTGTGGAGCATGGTGTACTTTTTCCAGATACCTGTCTTTATAACTGGTTTTCGTCCTGAAAATGAGCTTCCATAATTTGACCATGGACCTCTGATGGGGCCTACTGAAGGATTCCTGCACTGCTGCAAAATGACTGGCTTTGTTTTAGGATTCCCAGTTCTTGCCTCATCAAACATGGAAGAATCACAACTGTGCCACTTTGTATACCTCATATAAGCAGTAGTTAATCACATATCATCACTACGTATCTATGGAGTCCCCCTTACAAGCATTGCATTAGCACAAATTACCATTACAGCTGTTCCCCTCTAAAACATTGCATAAGCACACAATACCATTACAGAGGTTCCCCTCTCAAAAATTATATAGGCACACAGTACCATTATAGATACACCCCTCTCAAACAATACATAAGCACTCAGTACCATCATAGAGGTTCCCCACTCTAACAATACATAAGCACACAGTACCATTATAGATGTTCCCCTCTAAAACAGTACATAAGCACACAGTACCATTAAGCATGTTCCTGTTCAAAAATTCTAGACAAACACACAACAGCACTATGACGGTCTCCCCTTAGAAACAGTGAATAAGTGTGCAACACTACCATGAACATACCCCTACTCATACAACACTACCACGGACATACCCATCCTCTCAACAACTATCATTTTGGTATATTACTATGATTTTCCACTCAGATTTAGGCTTGTTACTCTTAAATGCACTTGTCTTGTGTCTTGTGTCTTTCGACTTTTCCCAATTAGGGGTTGCCACAGCGGAACTCCGGTCCACTAATGATTGGTTCTGGATTTTTACGTACCAGGTTACCAGCCCTGATGCACAACCTTCAATAAAGGCACGCCCTATTCACATATGCCTCCACACAGAAGATGCTCTAGCTGAGAATCGAACGGGACAACGTCTTGTAATGAGGTGACAACGCTACCACAGCACCACTCTTAAATGCACTGATTTTTTTTAAAAAAAAAAGCTACACCTGTTTTATGGTATACATATCACAAAATAACTGAACTAAGCTTGCAAATGACTTCTTGCATCTAACAATTCAAAGTCTAACTCCTAAAGACATTCTGTTCTGTAAAATAAAAATGTGAATTTTAAAGGCTTGCAATATAATTTTTAGAACTTAGAGTTTAGGAAGTATGACCCCTCTCAAAACGTAGAGAGATAAACAGCACTACCATGCATGTCCCCTCTTCAATTAATAGCTATGCACATAGCACCACTATGCATGTCCCTCTCCTCACCAATAGTGAATATGCACATAGCACCACTATGCATGTCCCTGTCCTCACCAATAACGAATATGCACACAGCATCACTATGCATGTCTCCTCCTCACCAGTAGTGAATATGCACACAGCACCACTATGCATGTCCCCGTCCTCACCAATAATGAATATGCACACAGCATCAATATGCATGTTCTCCTAACAAGTTGTAGACATGCACATAGATCCACTAAGCATGTTCCACACTCAGTCAGTAGATATGCAGACAGCACTGCATGCATCATCCCTCCACTAGACAATAGATAAACACACAGCACCACTATATATCCTTGATTCAAATAGCAGACAAGTCTGCAGCACCATCGTGCATGCCATTTCTTCAAAAACAGTGAATAAACACTCAACATCACTAAGCATGTTCCACTTTAATGCAATAAAGAAGCAATCCATGTTGTTATATCAGACAGCAGGTAAGTACACAATACCATTATGCATATCCTTCCACACAAAATGTGCATAATAGACAGCACCGCTATGCATATCCCACCACAAATAGTAAGATGGCAGCACTACTTTATATGTCCCACTCAAAAACATTAGATAAATGCATAACACTACTGTACATTTTGAATAAATTGCATTTATTTAAACTGTATTTGCTTTAACACTGCTACAAATTCAAGTGTGCTAGCTTGCACTGCAATTTCAATTATTTTTATGCTGTTTAGCTGCTTTTGAAAAACAAATTCTAAGCTTGTTTCCTGCCTTTCCTGTAACTAGTCTAGTCCAGATACAGATTTGCTGTATCCAGGACTGTTGGTAAGCTTCTGAGCCCCCCATGCCTTTCTGTGTTTTGTAGGGAAGCCTTCTAGCTTATCAGTGGGAGTGGTAAACTGTAGTTAGCATATCTACCACAAGAGGAGTGGTTTCTGGCCCAGAAATTGTAGTTTATTGGCCGTTTGGGCAGTATTTCCATCTCTTTCAACTTTCTGTTTTAAAAGCCTGCATTTGCGCTTTTCCCACCTTTTCTGTAACTAGTCTAGTCCAGATACAGATTTGCTGTATCCACGACTGTATGCTGTATGTAAGCTTCTGAGCCCCCCAAGCCTTTCTGTGTTGGAGGGAAGCCTTCTAGCTTATCAGTGGGAGTGGTAAGCACTAGGTAGCCTATCTTCCACAAGAGGAGTGGTTTCTGGCCCAGACCGTTTGGGCAGTTTTTCCATCTTTTTCAATGTTCTGGTTTAAAAGCCCACATTTGCACTTGTTTCCCACCTTTTGTGTATCTAGTCTAGTCCAGATATAGATTTGCTATATCCAGGACTGTTTGTAAGCTTCTGAGTGGTGCCAAAGTCTGCTCTCCAAATTTTCCCTTAGATCTGTTAGTTCCCTCCTTTCCTACACTTTTACTGGCTTATTAGTTTAGAACTTTACCAGACTTCTTGTAGCAATTATTGTAGCACACAAAAGTGCTACCAGCACTAAACATTCTACAAGGAAACAGATCCAGTACTTATTATTAGTGCCCACTCCTCCAGGCATGTCTAGGGGTCAGTCCCCTGTGCTTTCTCCTATTAACCTGGTGAACTTGGGCATCCTGAGACCATGCAGCAACTGCCTCATGTACACTGACAACCCTCTCCACTTACCTCCCAATACTCAGACTTGCAAGAGATGCACTTATATATCCAAACTGGAAGCCACGCACTCTCCAGCCAAGACTGGAATAGCTGATCAAGAGCAGAAGGTGAACATTTGCACTGCACCACATGGAACACATAGCCCTCCAGAACACACATCAGCACTGCCTTCACATAAAAACACAAACCGCACACCCACTTTTGTGGAGGCTCTCAATAAAAATCTACCCAAACAGCAGAGACCTCCAAGGGAGAAATGCACTCGACCACCACAACACAACACTAATCATGAGACACATAACTCTCCTAAACAGTCCTAAGGCAAAACAGCATGCCCAACACACTAGTCATATGTGACTCAATAGTAAGGCACACTGATGTCACACACACACTAGGTTGAATAAGGAGAAAGTAACAGTCAGCTTCCTGTCAGGCGCCAGGATCCACCACATAACACATGCACTCGGGTCCCTCAACAACAGGTACAAATATGACTCTGTCATTGTACATGTGAGTGTGAATGACCTGAGACGTACCTCCCTGGACTACATGAAAAGAGACATGGAGGAGCTCTCAGATTATGTAACCCAGGTGAGTATGACCCCAGCCCTGAGCAGCATCCTACCATCACTCAGAATGATACCATAGTGCAGGCAGAAATGATTGATTTCAACAATTGGCTAAGTTACTGCTGTCATTCTAAGGGGATCCAGAGTTTGTCTGCCTGGGATGACATGATTGACAGACCTCGATGCTTTGCTAGAGATGACCTGCATCTGTCACCCCTGGGCTTCCGGATACTAGCCAAGGCTCTTGCCACCCCTATATTGCCTTTTTTAGGTGGTGTTCCAAAGACCAAATTACCACTGTAACAGCTACAAACAAATGCAATATGAGAGTCATGCTGCTCAATGCTCAATGCTAGAAGTGTAAATCTCAAAATGCACTCGCTTGAAGCACTTCTTAAAATGGAGAACACCAACATTTGTGCTGTAACAGAGACCTGGTTCAAGGCAGCAGAAAGCACCTCTGCACTACCAGGCTATAACTCATTCTGTACCTTTCGGCTCCAGAGCTTGGACCGAAGCTCCAAAGGCAGTGGTGTTTCCATATTCACAAAGAATGCGCACACCTCTAGACTAGTAGTCCAACATAATGCATCTGAGATACTTCGGGTGCAGTTAACGTTGGGTAAGACAGTGATTCAGGTTGCAGCCTGCTATAGGTCCCCATCCATGTCCTATGATTCACACTCCATGGTCCTAAGCACCCTGGAGAATATTAGGGTCCAACCTAACACTCTCATACTGGGCAACTTCAACTACCCCTCCATTAACTGGGAAAACTACTCATGTACCAATACACTTGTCCAATGTTTCCTGGAATTCATTAATTCCAATGCCCTGGACCAGCTCGTTCTTACCCCCTCTAGAAGTAGCAACATCCTTGACCTGGTCATTACTAACATGGGCAACCATTGCTCTACACCAATAGTCAACTCCTCCCTGGTTAGATCCGGCCACAAACTACTCACCTTGGAAATCCACATCCTTCCTACCCCCCCCCCCCCCCGCAAAGGTAACCACCATGAAAAACTTCTCCAAAGCTAACTTTGGTCTCCTAAAAATGAGGTAATTAACTTCACGGGACCCATGCAAATGGAGAATAGTTGCATGACCACCGATTCATACACCAATGCAGTGTATGAACACATTCACAAATGCATGGATCTCACCATACCCAATAGAACCAAGATGCTCTCTTCCAAAAAAAGGAAGCCAATCTGGTGGTCCCCTGCCATAAACAAACTCTACAACAGAAGGAGGAATCTGATGTGGAATAAGGTTAATTCCCAAGACTGGAAAAACTCCCTTATCAGCTTCACCAAAATGTTGAGATCCCTCATCAAATCCTCTAAAGCTAGCTATGAAAACAGAATTTCAGCAGATAGTAAAGACACCACAAGGCCTTCTATAGTCATGTAAATAATCTCCACAGCAATACCCAGATTTGCTCTGAGCTACTGCTCAATGGTACCTCCTATAACGAGCCAACAGATATTGCCAATATATTGGCCAGCAGATTCAGTGCCAACTTTACCCCTCCACCCCCAAAGGAGCAATCACAATACCAGTAGATTGCCAGGCACCCAGTATTACTGCTGCACAAGTTAAAACAGCACTGTCCAAGGGCAAGAATACAGCTTCAATGGGACCTGACAATATCCCTGGCTGTGTTCTACATGAACTACAGAGTGAACTGGCACCTCACCTGTGTGCCCTGTTCAATCACAGGCTTACCTCAGGCTTTGTCCCTACCAAATGGCGCACTGCTACAGTCATCCCTCTCCACAAAGGAGGAGTGACTACAGACCCTGGGAACTATCGCCCTATTAGCCTGACGGGTCTGATATGCAAATCTATGGAATGCATCATCATGTACCTAATAAACAAAGATATAGGGAATATCCAAACTCTGAATCCTACAAAATTTGATTTTGTGAAGGGTAGATCATGCCTACTCAACATAGTCGACTTCTTTGGATCAGTCACCAGAGCTGTGGATGAAGGCATACAGCCTCCCTTGATCTGGCCAAGGCTTTTGATACCATTCCCCACTCAGGAATCATAGAAAAACTCACTAAGCTAGGCATCACCCCCTATATCACTAGGTGGGTTGCAAACTGGCTCACAGATAGAACCGCCAGTGTGAAAGTAGCTGACTCCAAGTCAGACTGCAGACCAGTCACAAGTGGAGTCCCACAGGGTTCGGTCCTAGATCCTCTCCTGTTTGGTATCTACTTCTCTGAAGTCCAGGCCAACATGAAAGGACTCTGGCTGACAAAGTTCGCAGATGATTGCAAGTTGGGAGCTATTATTAACTCCCCAAGTGATGTTGACATCCACCAGAAAGGCCTCACTGAGACCAACGACTAGTGTCAGAGCCATGGCCTTAAGCTCAATGCCAAAAAATGTGTCGTCATCACCCTTGGAAAAAAACTGGTTTCCCTTGAATTACCACATCGATGGTAGTCCACTGAACACAGAAGGCATTATAAGAGATCTGGGAACATAGGTTGATAGCAGCCTCTCTTTTGACCACCACATTGCCATTGTGGTCGTAAAGTCCTTCTATGTGGCACATTTCATTACTAAGGGTTTTGCATGCAAGAAAAAAGAAGTCATTGTCTCCGTCTACTCTTCCCTCATTAGGCCAATCATCGAGTACAATGCCCCATTTGGCATGTACCTCACTAGACACCTGCAACAACTGGAGAGGCAGCAAAAGTACCTCACAAAGGGGATTCTAGGCCTTAAACACTTGTCCTATATGGACAGATTAAAAAAACTCCAACTATTCTCTGTCTCATATCGCTTAATTAGAGGCAATCCCTGCTTGACCTACAAAGCCATGTCTGACCCAGCTCTCTTAGAAATGCTACATCTAAAGAAATCCCAATCCCTCCACACCACATGCTCCAGAGACCTCAACCTCATTACCACAATGAACAGAATGCTGGAAGGACAGGTTCATAACCCAGAAACTGCCCATGCTATGGAATTGACTTCCCATACAGGTCAAGCAGAGCATCTCAATGGCCCTCTTCAAGAAAAATCTTGACAAGTGGATGGAAAATAGAAAATTCACCCTAGGGATCACTCCAGTGGCTCTACTCGACAGAGGCAGTGGGAACTCAGGTCAGGTAGCACAATGCCAGGGTAATCCTATAGGCTAGGCTTGTAAAGGCTCTAGGGCCATTAGCCTAGTACACACCTATGAACCTATGAATGAACATTTCTACTCTTACAAATAGTGAATAAGTACACAACACTGTGAAACACTTCCCTCAACAAAAACAGTAGATAAATACACAGCACCAAAATGCTCATTCCAGCAATAAAAAGATTAGTAAACACAAGCAACACTATATGTCCTCTCCACCAGAAACAGTAGGTAAGCGCACAGAATCAGTTTGTGTATTTCCCCCCAAAATAGTAATCAAGCACACAGCACCAATTTTGTATGCTCTGTCCCCTCAAAAAAGAAAGATGAGTAAATCAGTATTCTGCAACTGATATCAACCCCCAAAAGCTCTTCTTGAATGTTTTACACAGATGCAATGTGCCTAGAAGCCCTGAATTCTAATGCACTGCCCAATCAGGACACATAGAAATCATTCTTAAATGAACCACAAAGACAGAATGTCCACACAAGCACTACAGACACATAACAGTGAGTCCTGGAAAAATTAGGCTGAATATGTGAAAATTACATCTTAAATATGCTAGGTCTGAGATTTCTGTATGGTGATATCAGAGTTAGGCATATCTATACACACACACACACATATATGCCAGCCAGGTTTCTGCATTCAGGAAATGAAAGAAAACCTGTTTTACTTTGTACCTCTCTGTTAATTGTTTTGTACTGGCTATAAACTGATTACTGTCTTTTATAATCTGACTAGAGGGTGGAACTTCCTAAAAATCCTCCCCTTAGATGATGCTGTAAATTAATTCAATGCACCTTGCCTGAATATCCTAAATAGCCTTGCTCCTCCTAGAAGGAAGAGACTAAAAACAAATAAACATCACAATATCTTGAAAACTTTAGAATGCTTTGCAATCATGCTAAAATGCAAATAAATGAAGACAAAAAGCTATACTGTACTAACTTTCAAAATAATGCAAACACAGCCCTAAAAACTTCTGGACAGCCGTTAAAGAAATCATGCATGCCAGACAAAAATTCAATCCTGACCCTAACCCCTCTTCCTATAATTTACCACTCAAAACTACAATACAGTTCAACTATTATTTCACAGATAATTTAGCACGTCTAACCAAGGACATGTAATTATAACCCTGCCCAACAGCCATGTATCACCACATCCACTTTCACCTTCAAACCTGTGCCCACATCCAATATAAAACTACTTTTAAGCAAAATCAAATTAGGCTTTACTTCAGCTAATGACTTTTCAAGTGAGTACCTTAAAAAGCAGCAAATAGTATTTCCTATCCTGTCTCAATCCCTATAAATAGGTCAATCCAGGAATACCACATTCCCTCTCTCTGGAAAAAGTCACACACTATCCATCTGCACAAGACAGGAAATTCAACAGACATTACTAACTACAGATCTATAGAAATCTTCTCTCCCCTTGCCAAAATACTTGAGAAATGTATTCAAATACAATTGCTAAACCATCTCCTGCAGGAAGAACTCCTATCTCCTACACAACATGGCTTCCATCCTTCCCATAGTACTAGCACTGCCCTTCTGATCTATACAGATGGTATCAATAAAGCTAGAGACAATGGCAAACTAATCTCCTCACTATTTCCAGACTTGTCGAAAGCCTTCAACACAGATGGTCACAGCAAACCTCTAGTTCAAGCATCCTCATTATATCTCTCTCAGTTCACCCTTCCATGGTTCAAAAGCTACCTCTCCAATAAGTGTCAGTAAAATGGCACTCCACTCTCTGCATACCTCCCAATCACCACCAGTGTACCAAATAGCTTTATCCTTGGTCCCTATATATATAGTGGTATTAGCTACCTTTGCACTAAAGTCACATAGTAAATACTTGGGATCAACAGTTCAGAGTAATGGCGAGTGTGGAAGAGAGGTGAAGAAGAGAGTACAGGCAGGGTGGAGTGGGTGGAGAAGAATGTCAGGAGTGATTTGTGACAGACGAGTACCAGTAAGAGTGAAAGGGAAGGTCTACAAAAGGGTAGTGAGACCAACTATGTTATATGGGTTGGAGACAATGGCACTGACAAAAAGGCAGGAGTCAGAGCTGGAGGTGGCAGAGTTAAAGATGTTAAGATTTGCATTGGGTGTGACGAGGATGGACAAGATTAGGAATAAGTATATTAGAGGGTCAGCCCAGGTTGGACAGTTTGGAGACAAAGCCAGAAAGGCGAGATTGTGTTGGTTTGGACATGTGCTGAGGAGGGATGCTGGGTATATTGGGAAAAGGATGCTAAGGATGAAGCTGCCAGGTAAGAAGAAAATATGGATGTGGTTAGAGAGGACATGCAGGTGGTTGGTGTGACACAGCAAGATGCAGAGGACAGGAAGAAATGGAAACAGGCGATCCGCTGTGGTGACCCATAACCGGGAAAAGCAGAAAGAAGAGGAAGAAGAAGCACTAAAGTCATATAATATACATCTTTGCAGAACTTTAGCACCTTTGCAAAAATGATGCACATTTCTTCACTACTTACTGTAGTTTATTATGAAATTTTGTTCTATGATATTTTGCTTTGTATCTCTCTTAATGTTTGTCTGTTTTCTAAGTTGTGATGGAAAAAGACCCATGTAGCCTAATCTACCTACCTGCCCAAAAATAAATCCAATAAATGATTTGCAATGTGTTGCACAGATTTTGTAGTATATACCAAAATGTGAGGGCAATATAACTGAAAAAGATATGTGCCACGAAATAGTTATGGATTACTGCATGTGCCAAGATGTAGATTTACATACCTGGGTCTCACCAAACTACTTCTCTCTCCAAGCATAAAGCAGGAGCACAGCAGGCAAACAAATGTGGAGTGGTAGATGGAAGATGCACATTATCTTGCTACAGACACTGTGGAAAAGGAGACAGTGTCCTCACAGCTACAATGGCCTGGGCTGTAGCAGTACTGTAGAGCAAGACTGGACACCATTTAGATGTCTCAGTCTGTGTGTCCCTGGACTGCATACTGCAGCTGTGCTTAAAGATGCAGCTTTAATAAAACAGAATCTATGCAGGATGTTCCCTTTTTGGAGACCTTAATGGTACTGATTAATGCTTATTTCACTGCCGAATGTTGGGACACGTTTGATACTGGTGGCCAAACGTAATGTAGACACATACAAACTGATAATGCTCATGGTGTAGCACTTAAGCTGGCCCTTATTTGTAGGGGATTAGACGCTTATCAGTATTCATTGTGCACAAAGGTACAGCATGTCAAAGTACAGCAGTCTGGGGGCATACAGGAGGAGTGGCAACTGATGGCAAACAGAATAAATCCTTATGCAGGCTACAAGGAAACAGGAAATGACCTGTTTAGAGCTGCATGCCTGTATGTACAGAAGATGACTGCTAATGTTAAGGCAGCCATGAATGACTGACTCACTGACAGTTCAGTCTTGCCATCATAAGTTGACTAACGTGACCGTTTAGAGGTACTAGGCTCTCACTTTGGATTAAGGGATAGTCAAAGCTTTCACATCACATGAAGACTTCCTGTCCTTCCTAGTTTGTACATCACAAGTTGAGACCATACTTGCAGTAAAGTTTGAAGAGGGTGCTCTGTGTGCTCCAGTAACTAGGTATCTAGGTGTATATTATATCATGTTCATATCGCATATGGCTCCGATGTGCATGTTGTGTTTTGTGGTCTGTTTTAATTTGTTTGGACTAGTCAAAGGTGCGTTGTGGTGTTCCTGATGTCCATGGTGTCCATGTTGCTTTGTTTTTTGCTTTTGTTTTGTTATTGGGGTTGTTGGACTGGAATCAGAACTGAAAATGGAAGTTTGGGCCTTCAGTGGCAAGTTAAATGAGGTGCAGAATACGGAATGCTGGAATCAGACTCTTGGCTGACAGGTTTGTTGTGAAAGTCCGGTGTTGGATTTTGTTTGGTTGGAGGGAGTGGGATTGGATCTAGAAGCTGCTGATGACTGTCAGAGATGTCAGTGATGGAGCTGGTGAAGACTGAGAGAGGATAGTTGAACTGGTGGGGGCATTCAGGGTGATCATGCTGAATGCAGATGGCAGAAATTCATTTTTTGTCAGTCGTTTTTTTTTTTGTTTTTAAATCAGATTGGTTAGTGGTGTTGGAGATGACCTGATGAAACCTGGCTGGGACTTAGGATGCTGCTGGTGTAGACAGAGTGATGGCAGCAGTGTGGACACAGTGGATTGCTGTAGTCCGTGGGATCAAATTGTTGATGGATTCTTCTGTACCTACTGCTGGCAAGGTCACTGTTGTATTTTTATTTCTGTGTTGCTGTGCTTTTCTATTGTGCATAAGTTTGTAGAAAATAAATTTCATTCAACTGTACAATTGTGTATGGTCTGAATGACAATAAAGTTATTTTTGACTTTTGACTTTTGACATGATAATTGGGTATCTCTTTTTCTCACAGATGGGTTCACATATTTTTCTGCTACTCACAATACATTACTGTCAACTACTCAAATGTAAATCATTTATCAAGATGGAATGTTGTGCCACAAACAGAAGTTGGCTCTCAGCCAAGCATATATACAAGATAAAGCACACTTACTCTTGGAGTGGGAGGGGGTTATCAGCCACTCTCTGACTGCCACTAATGCGATATATTTCTAACGCCAATACAGCAGCAGGGTGGATTGCCACAGCTTTCCATCATGAGTAGAATACAGAGTTGACATCAGAGAAGAAATATGCATCTGTCACTTTGGTGTGTCATTTGTAATATTTTTAGATATGCCTTGTATATTAAAAGATGTCTCATGATATGCGCATTGGTTTATGTGCTGTGATCATGACTGTGCGACTGTGAAGCTAGTATATTTAAGGGGGTCTATATCAGCATTTCAAAAATGTAATAGGTCGAATCACTAAATGTCGAACTGAAATGATCGACCTATTACATTTTCGAATGCCGATAAAAAAATAACACCCCCTCAAAAAAAAACTAAAGGGTGTAGGCAGGGGGGCAAGCCCCCCTGCACCCCTCACTACTTAAATATACCAGCTCCGAGACCACACTACATTGAGGTAAACGGAAATCTCCCCTTACAGAGATTTCTGTTTACCCATTCGATGTTCAGCTCTTTTGGCATTCTCGATGCGACAATATCAGATTTGATATTGTCAGCATTCGAGATGCTGATAGGGACCCTATTTAGGTAAGGTAATGTGAGACACAGTCCCCATGTTGGGAGGGGTGAAGGGGACCACCCCAAATGTATCTCATGCACTATTAGATGTTCATGTTCATGAGGTGTTTGGATGGTTTGGGATTACGAGTGGGTTTGGGTTTTAGTATTGCCACTGAAAAAGGAAGCTATATGTTTTTCCTTTTATAATGGGTTGGGATTTGTCAAGTTGCTCTTTTGATTATTATTGTAATCAAAGCTCCAGCATTAATGAAATGAGTTTTGATGTAACGGAACACTGATGACTGATAACACACTTGCTTTCAAATAGGTAGCACATCTGATAGGGCCAGAATGGACAACATACACCTTGGTGTATAAAGCAATTTATGATGAGCCCCTTACAGGTGTGTGCCTGACTTAGAAACTCGTTATAAAGAATGTGAGAATCAGGCACTTTGAGTAAGTGGCAGCAATTATGGTGAAAGGCATCCTTGATGTGTGCTTGGGGCAGGTGTTAGGTCATGTGTTACATGCATGTTTTAATACAACTGTGTGGACTGTTTGTTGTGTCCTGATGATATAATGAATACAGAGCACTCACCACAAATGGTACCTTTTCTTATGTACAATTTATACTGCTTACACATTGAGTAATATGCACTATGCTTACTTGTACTACAGGGCTTGGCAGCAGAATAGGTTTGTGTATCACGTCATCATTGTGTTATTACTATATATCCCCTGTGTAAATGGACATCAACCACTGGTGGTAAACTTAGTTATCAAGATAATGTAATACTACTACTACTACTACTACTAGTAATAATAATAATAATTATGCTAGAATTTACACAATGATCTTGGGTATGCCAGCAAGATACTAGTGGGGCAAATACTGCACTGAACTCTAATCAGATACATGCTATGCTATGTAGGGGCCTACCAGATGCTGGACATTTGCTGGTACATATGCATGCTTTACCAAGTATATGATATGTACTGGTACTGATATATCCTCTGCATCCTCCTCTTCTTCATCCTATTTTTTTTGCCACAGTAGGTGCCATGCACTCTCCAAGTGATCTGCTGCAGCCATATATTGTACAACATGGCATAGCCAAGGAATATCAATGTTGTATTTTCTGCTGAGCACTGAAACACACACCCCTGAGACATCAAAGTACTTGAACTGCCCACTGTCTTTTTGAGAGTATCTCAGTTTGTATATTTATTAAATAAACTGCTGGGGATATTAGATAAGGGTAATTATCCAGGGTTGCTATAGGTACACAGCACCTCCCGTGAATGAACTTAAAAGTGAGAACCTGCGGCCCATTTCTGAGGCATTACATACTGCATGTTATCACTGTTTTGTGGCACATATACTTCTAAGATAACCATGATGTGCTTGTTGCACATACCTCTAGGGGACTACTGAGAAAAGCTACTCTTTTGCCATATAAGGGCATCCTGGACATGTGAAGCCATCCACGCTGCAGATTACCTGATGGGACACTATGGCAATAATTAGTGCAGTCAAAGGTGCTGACCATCACCGGCAAACACTGTACCCTGTGGAATGATTGTAAGTAGATTTGTTGTTCTTGAAGGTAGCAAGAGATGTGATGTATTCCCCTCACATTCTGCAATACTGTTTTCAGTATCCTTGACAAAGAGTCTGGGATAGTCCTAGGATATAACTTGTATATCATTAGAATGTTTCTTTGGCTAGGGTGTTGAGTGACCAGTGGACCAGTCCAGCTCCACAGGCTAACTGGTGTGAAAGCCATATGACACATATCAGAGTTACTGTCCAGCATTGTACAGTCTATGATGTCCCTATTAAACAGAGTTTGGTCATTCAGCATAATGAGCTCTATCCTGCACCACATTACTGTCATCTGCATGGTCTAAGCAAATATACAGCACCTACTCCTACTGCATCTTTTCTGTCCATGTCCATCAGCAGCTGTAGCATTTGTGCTGCTCCACCAATTTTCCCTTGTTTAAAGTTATGCAGACCAACATCTTATAGAGTATACTTCTCACCGGGAGCTCCTCAAAGTACTCATTAATAGCATCAGTGCATCAGGTGCAGCCTGACGACAGCTTCTTCTGCATCTTATTAACGGTCATTATCATCCCCTCTCTTTATATTATGCTATATATGCTCAGATATATGTAGCTCAATGCAGGTTTGCACAATTTTATTGCAGATTTTTATTTTTCATGCATGTTTCCCGTGGTATAATTTGTACTTATTCTCATCTTCTTAGGAAGGGAATCATTACCTAATACACAGAATTCTGGAAAAGGTTGCAATGCCAAAAGAGCAGTGTCAAAAATAAAGAAGCAAGAGAGAGAGAGAAGACTGTGTCATGTGTACTACAACAGCAATAATTTCAGCTTTGTAAACCTTTTCACATGGGATACAGATACCTACAATGAACTAAACCCTTACACTGTTTTTGAATGCAGATTGTGACATTTAACCTGACCATACTGATATGCTGTTACCGTAGATTGATGTGATAAATCAGACAGAAAGGTATCATTTCTTTGAAAAAGAACCACTTATATATCATATCTGATTCTTTTTCCAGAAGGCCAGCTTCAGTCAATTAGCTTTCTTGGTGCATTCACAAAGGAATACTAACCATGCCAAGAAATACAGTTCTCCTGGCTGAACCTTAAGTTATTCCCAAAAGGGGTCCCAACATATGTTCAACAAATTTGTGTTGTTTTTTTTAAATTACGGACTGCGGTCTTTGCCACAGAATTATACAGGTTTACATTAGCCTTTTTCTGCAATAAGAACTGATGTTAAAACAGTTATACAAACACTTCAGCAGCATAAATAAATCCTAATGTGTCAAATCTGACACCAGAATGATTCATCAAGAGACAAGCGCGTTTTGTATTTTGGTCCATTAAACAGTTACCCTCAGCTCTACCATTCTGTAAACAAAAGCAAGGAATGTCTGTAACCCACAGGTAAAACAGAGCTTTAATTGTTATCACCCCACTGTACACTTCAAAGGTTAGAAAAACTACTACAAATCTAAATGGGTGCATGCTTGTGCACTTTGTGATCACATCACACAATACACAGGGAAGTTTCAGAGATGTGGGTTGTAAAACAACAGACCAGGAAGCCAAAAGAGACAAATTTGTTTATGCTAAATTCTGAGTTATGATCCTTTACAAACATTTAAAAGTATTATGTTCTCATTATTTATACAGGGAGCCAATTGTCACTAGACAGTGAGTTATGACTCCTGATATGTCACAAATGCAACCACCTCATGCATTTTATTTACAACATCTGGTGAGTGACCTGAGCCATTGTAAGTATAATGCCTGGTGAGTGTCCTGAGCCATTGTAAGTATAATACCTGGAGAGTGACCTGAGCCATTGTAAGTATAATACCTGGTGAGTGTCCTGAGCCATTGTAAGTATAATACCTGGTGAGTGACCTGAGCCATTGTAAGTATAATACCTGGTGAGTGTCCTGAGCCATTGTAAGTATAATGCCTGGTGAGTGTCCTGAGCCATTGTAAGTATAATACCTGGTGAGTGATTTTAGCCATTGTAAGTATAATACCTGGTAAGTGTCCTGAGCCATTGTAAGTATAATACCTGGTGAGTGATCTGAGCCATTGTAAGTATAATACCTGGTGAGTGTCCTGAGCCATTGTAAGTATAATACCTGGTGAGTGATCTGAGCCATTGTAAGTATAATACCTGGTGAGAGTCCTGAGACATTGTAAGTATAATACCTGGTGAGTGTCCTGAGCCATTGTAAGTATAATACCTGGTGAGTGTCCTGAGCCATTGTAAGTATAATACCTGGTGAGTGTCCTGAGCTATTGTAAGTATAATACCTGGTGAGTGTCCTGAGCCATTGTAAGTATAATACCTAGTGAGTGTCCTGGGCCATTGTAAGTATAATACCTGGTGAGTGTCCTGAGCCATTGTAAGTATAATACCTGGAGAGTGACCTGAGCCATTGTAAGTATAATACCTGGTGAGTGTCCTGAGATATTATAAGTATAATACCTGGTGACTGTCCTGAGCCATTGTAAGTAAAATACGTGGTGAGTGCCCTGAGCCATTGTAAGTATAATACCTGGTGAGTGTCCTGAGCCATTGTAAGTATAATACCTGGTCAGTGACCTAAGCCATTGTAAGTATAATACCTAGTGACTGACGTGAGCCATTGTAAGTATAATACCTGGTGAGTGTCCTGAGATATTGTAAGTATAATACCTGGTGAGTGACCAGAGCCATTGTAAGTATAATACCTGGTGAGTGACCTGAGCCATTGCAAATATAATACCTGTTGATTGTCCTGAGCCATTGTAAGTATAATACCTAGTAAGTGTCCTGAGCCATTGTAAGTATAATACCTGGTGAGTGTCCTGAGCCATTGTAAGTATAATACCTGGTGAGTGTCCTGAGATATTGTAAGTATAATACCTGGTGAGTGACATGAGCCATTGTAAGTAAAATACCTGGTGAGTGTCCTTAGCCATTGTAAGTAAAATACCTGGTGAGTGACATGAGCCATTGTAAGTAAAATACCTGGTGAGTGTTCTTAGCCATTGTAAGTATAATACCTGTTGAGTGTCCTGAGCCATTGTAAGTATAATACCTGGTGAGTGTCCTGAGCCATTATAAGTATAATACCTGGTGAGTGTCCTGAGCCATTGTATGTAAAATGCCTGCTGAGTGTCCTGAGCCATTGTAAGTATAATACCTGGTGAGTGTCCTGAGCCATTGTAAGTATAATACCTGCTGAGTGTCCTGAGCCATTGTAAGTATAATACCTGCTGAGTGTCCTGAGCCATTGTAAGTATAATACCTGGTGAAGTGACCTGAGCCATTGTAAGTATAATACCTGGTGAGTGTCCTGAGCCATTGTAAGTATAATGCCTGCTGAGTGTCCTGAGCCATTGTAAGTATAATATCTGGTGAGTGTCCTGAGCCATTGTAAGTATAATACGTGGTGAGTGTCCTGAGCCATTGTAAGTATAATACCTGGTGAGTGACCTGAGCCATTGTAAGTATAATACCTGCTGAGTGTCCTGAGCCATTGTAAGTATAATACCTGGTGAGTGTCCTGAGCCATTGTAAGTATAATACCTGCTGAGTGTCCTGAGCCATTGTAAGTATAATACCTGCTGAGTGTCCTGAGCCATTGCAAGTATAATACCTGCTGAGTGTCCTGAGCCATTGCAAGTAAAATACCTGGTGAGTGTCCTGAGCCATTGTAAGTATAATACCTGGTGAGTGTCCTGAGCCATTGTAAGTATAATACCTGGTGAGTGTCCTGAGCCATTGCAAGTATAATACCTGGTGAGTGTCCTGAGCCATTGTAAGTATAATACCTGGTGAGTGTCCTGAGCCATTGTAAGTATAATACCTGGTGAGTGTCCTGAGCCATTGTAAGTATAATACCTGCTGAGTGTCCTGAGACATTGTAAGTATAATACCTGGTGAGTTGTCCTGAGCCATTGTAAGTATAATACCTGGTGAGTGATCTGAGCCATTGTAAGTATAATACCTGTTATTGCCCTTATTTGAAGAAGATCATTAAAACCAGTGCAGGGGGTGACTGTAACACTAAGAAAGTAATTTACAGGGCACAGTGCAATGAATGTGATGCATTCTATGTGGGCAAGACTGTAAATAAATTCAAGCAAAGGATTTCATGTCATCTGTCAGAAATCCGCTCTGGATGTAAAAATAATGCACTAGCCAAACACCTTTCTCTTCATAAAAGACACACAGGTTTTAAGTTCCAGATCCTGGATCGCATAGACATGGGTGATCTTGAAGGAGACATCCCGAATATTCTGGAGAAACATGAACTCATGTGGCAATTAAAGCTGAACTCTTTTAGAAAGCCTGGACTAAACTACTACTGTTCAATTAAAAGTGCACTGGAACTTAGAAAATTGCCACATTGTTTACATGACTAATTGTATTTTATTTTATTTTTTTCTACAAATTGGTTTTAAATACCATTTTAAATCATTTGAAATTTAAGTGTATATTTTGTTTCCATCATCATACATATATTTTTTATTTTTATTTTTTTCTGGTTCTCTTTTTTCCACTTTATTCAAAATGATGGTAATAACAATACTAACTAATTATGCAATTATGTAGGTTTTTAGGGTTCTTGTACACAGACCTGAAGAAGTCTAGAAGGACGAAAGCGATCTATGTTAACAATAGGTTATGAAAATAGAAACTGATTTTTACATGCAAAATATATATGTATATATTTATATATAATTTTTGCTCGCAAAATGAACTAAGGTTGATATATTTCCAGCCATGTAGTATATTGCCTTGTATAAAATCACAGACTTAATAATCTGCTTAATAATTTGGTTAAATAAGATGTACCATTAAAGTACATTAGGGCTATATATTTTTATGACAGCTACTAGGTAGGGCAGGACCAGCTCGAATGTCACACTGATGGGGGAAGGGATGTGAATTTAACATGTGTACCAATAACACTTTGTTTCATAGCACAATAAACCACTCCCATGCCTGATAAAAAGTATATATATATTTTCAAAGCTTGTGAGGAAATTATTACTCTATTTTTGTTTTACTTGGATCGCTTGTCTGTGTACTTAATAAAGGATTTTCGACTGGAAACAAACTGCCTGCTTTGCATGGATTACTTTCGAATACTTAGTAATGCTGTAGAATTATATATTTTCTATTATTACTTTTTGTCTTGACGAGTTTACGTTCGCTACTTCTACTACTTTTGTCTGATCTGATTAATATACAGTGATTAACTAGAAATATATGGACTGAAAATCTTCCACACAGAGAAGTTTCTTATACTGTTTTATAATACCTGGTGAGTGACCTGAGCCATTGTAAGTATAATACCTGGTGAGTGTCCTGAGCCATTGTAAGTATAATACCTGGTAAGTGACCTGAGCCATTGTAAGTATAATACCTGGTGAGTGTCCTGAGCCATTGTAAGTATAATACCTGGTGAGTGACCTGAGCCATTGTAAGTATAATACCTGGTGAGTGACCTGAGCCATTGTAAGTATAATACCTGGTGAGTGTCCTGAGCCACTGCAAGTATAATACCTGGTGAGTGACCTGAGCCATTGTAAGTATAATACCTGGTGAGTGTCCTGAGCCATTGTAAGTATAATACCTGGTGAGTGTCCTGAGCCATTGTAAGTAGAATACGTGGTGAGTGTCCTGAGCCATTGTAAGTATAATACCTGGTGAGTGTCCTGAACCATTGTAAGTAAAATACCTGGGAGTATCCTGAGCCATTGTAAGTATAATACCTGCTGAGTGTCCTGAGCCATTGTAAGTATAATACCTGCTGAGTGTCCTGAGCCATTGTAAGTAAAATACCTGCTGAGTGTCCTGAGCCATTGTAAGTATAATATCTGGTGAGTGTCCTGAGCCATTATAAGTAAAATACGTGGTGAGTGTCCTGAGCCATTGTAAGTATAATACCTGCTGAGTGTCCTGAGCCATTGTAAGTATAATACCCGGTGAGTGTCCTGAGCCATTGTAAGTATAATACCTGGTGAGTGTCCTGAGCCATTGTATGTAAAATGCATGGTGAGTGTCCTGAGCCATTGTAAGTATAATACCTGGTGAGTGTCCTGAGCCATTGTAAGTATAATACCTGGTGAGTGTCCTGAGCCATTGTAAGTATAATACCTGCTGAGTGTCCTGAGCCATTGTAAGTATAATACCTGGTGAAGTGACCTGAGCCATTGTAAGTATAATACCTGGTGAGTGTCCGGAGCCATTGTAAGTATAATACCTGCTGAGTGTCCTGAGCCATTGTAAGTATAATACCTGGTGAGTGTCCTGAGCCATTGTAAGTATAATACCTGGTGAGTGTCCTGAGCCATTGTATGTAAAATGCCTGCTGAGTGTCCTGAGCCATTGTAAGTATAATACCTGGTGAGTGTCCTGAGCCATTATAAGTATAATACCTGCTGAGTGTCCTGAGCCATTGCAAGTAAAATACCTGCTGAGTGTCCTGAGACATTGTAAGTATAATACCTGCTGAGTGTCCTTAGCCATTGTAAGTATAATACCTGGTGAGTATCCTGAGCCATTGTAAGTATAATACCTGCTGAGTGTCCTGAGCCATTGCAAGTAAAATACCTGCTGAGTGTCCTGAGCCATTGTAAGTATAATACCTGCTGAGTGTCCTGAGCCATTGTAAGTATAATACCTTCTGAGTGACCTGAGCCATTGTAAGTATAATACCTGCTGAGTGTCCTGAGCCATTGTAAGTATAATACCTGGTGAGTGTCCTGAGCCATTGTAAGTATAATACCTGCTGAGTGTCCTGAGTCATTGCAAGTAAAATACCTGCTGAGTGTCCTGAGCCATTGCAAGTAAAATACCTGCTGAGTGTCCTGAGCCATTGTAAGTATAATACCTGCTGAGTGTCCTGAGCCATTGTAAGTATAATACCTGCTGAGTGCCCTGAGCCATTGTAAGTATAATACCTGCTGAGTGTCCTGAGCCATTGTAAGTATAATACCTGGTGTGTGTCCTGAGCCATTCTAAGTATAATACCTGGTGAGTGTCCTGAGCCATTGTAAGTATAATACCTGGTGAGTGTCCTGAGCCATTGTAAGTATAATACCTGGTGGGTGTCCTGAGCCATTGTAAGTATAATACCTGGTGAGTGTCCTGAGCCATTGTAAGTATAATATCTGGTGAGTGTCCTGAGCCATTGTAAGTAAAATACGTGGTGAGTGTCCTGAGCCATTGTAAGTATAATACCTGCTGAGTGTCCTGAGCCATTGTAAGTATAATACCTGCTGAGTGTCCTGAGCCATTGTAAGTATAATACCTGGTGAGTGTCCTGAGCCATTGTATGTAAAATGCCTGCTGAGTGTCCTGAGCCGTTGTAAGTATAATACCTGGTGAGTGTCCTGAGCCGTTGTAAGTATAATACCTGGTGAGTGTCCTGAGCCATTGTAAGTATAATACCTGCTGAGTGTCCTGAGCCATTGTAAGTATAATACCTGGTGAAGTGACCTGAGCCATTGTAAGTATAATACCTGGTGAGTGTCCTGAGCCATTGTAAGTATAATGCCTGCTGAGTGTCCTGAGCCATTGTAAGAATAATATCAGGTGAGTGTCCTGAGCCATTGTAAGTATAATACGTGGTGAGTGTCCTGAGCCATTGTAAGTATAATACCTGGTGAGTGACCTGAGCCATTGTAAGTATAATACCTGCTGAGTGTCCTGAGCCATTGTAAGTATAATACCTGGTGAGTGTCCTGAGCCATTGTAAGTATAATACCTGATGAGTGTCCTGAGCCATTGTAAGTATAATACCTGGTGAGTGTCCTGAGCCATTGTAAGTATAATACCTGGTGAGTGTCCTGAGCCATTGTAAGTATAATACCTGGTGAGTGTCCTGAGCCATTGTAAGTAAAATACGTGGTGAGTGTCCTGAGCCATTGTAAGTATAATACCTGGTGAGTGTCCTTAGCCATTGTAAGTATAATACCTGGTGAGTGTCCTGAGCCATTGTAAGTATAATACCTGGTGAGTGTCCTGAGCCATTGTAAGTATAATACCTAGTGAGTGTCCTGAGCCATTGTAAGTATAATACCTGGTGAGTGTCCTGAGCCATTGTGAGCCATTGTAAATATAATACCTGGTGAGTGACCTGAGCCATTGTAAGTATAATACCTGGTGAGTGTC
Organism: Protopterus annectens; assembly: GCF_019279795.1. NCBI lineage: Eukaryota > Metazoa > Chordata > Ceratodontiformes > Protopteridae > Protopterus > Protopterus annectens. The sequence goes on along the minus strand of NC_056743.1, from coordinate 1,347,340,207 downwards.
CTGAGCCATTGCAAGTATAATACCTGGTGAGTGACCTGAGCCATTGTAAGTAAAATACGTGGTGAGTGTCCTGAGCCATTGTAAGTATAATACCTAGTGAGTGTCCTGAGCCATTGTAAGTATAATACCTGGTGAGTGACCTGAGCCATTGTAAGTATAATACCTGGTGAGTGTTCTGAGCCATTGTATGTATAATACCTGGTGAGTGTCCTGAGCCATTGTAAGTATAATACCTGCTGAGTGTCCTGAGCCATTGTAAGTATAATACCTGGTGAAGTGACCTGAGCAATTGTAAGTATAATACCTGGTGAGTGACCTGAGCCATTCTAAGTATAATACCTGGTGAGTGTCCTGAGCCATTGTAAGTATAATACCTGGTGAAATGACCTGAGCCATTGTAAGTATAATACCTGGTGAGTGACCTGAGCCATTGTATGTATAATACCTGGTGAGTGTCCTGAGCCATTGTATGTATAATACCCGGCATAGTCTTCATCTTCCTTTTGTTCCTGCAGAGATGGGTTCCCTATAATTACATGCAAAGTCCTTAGCAGGGTGTTTTAACTGCCTCTACTGAAAGATAAAAAAGCTTATCTTACATTATATGTGAGTGTCCACCAAGCCCTCTTTACTGACATCTTATGTGGCTTGCCTACCTTTAGGACCATTTGATGACAGTCACTAAATCCCCTTCCTTTGCTATTCTTAATATTTTCATTCTCACATATACTCTTCCTATTTTTATAGATGTATAAGCTGGGCTTTGTATCTTTCTATAGATATATTACTCTGCACTGAACCTGACTGAAGCGTAACTGCCAAGTCCTATGTTTTCTTTTGCTATCCTTAGTATATTCATTTCTGCTACAGCACATCATGGAATCTGTCAGAAGCATATCTTTCTTCTAATCTCTTGTGGTGTTATATGAGAAAAAAACACAAAAGTACTCCAGCTTAGTGAAGCAAATGGCTTTAACATATACAACAGTCCACTTAGAACGCAGACCAATTGCAGACAAATATCTTAAATATAAGGAGAGCTTTATTTAGGACATATTAGCACATTCATGACCCTGTGCTTCACTGGATAACACTTGTTTAAGATATTTGTCTTGTATTTTTTTGCATTCCAGTAGGACTGTTACAGTGATAAAAGTCACTGTCTCAGCACTGAGTCATAACATTAGTCAGTCAGTCTTTAATGAAATCTAAATGTATTAAAGCCCAGAGTAGTACACAGAGTTCATACACTGAACATCTTTTCTTAATCATGTATTATTACACTATATTTCAAGATCAACAGCCCACACCTGGAAGTTGGGAAGCCTGAGATGATGTATGTCGCACTTTCTTTTAACTCTTCTTTTGTCTGTTCTTCAGCCAGTAGTAGGGAACTCTGAGGACCGAATCTCCCCCTAACAAGTGCAGCAAACACTTCTCACAACAGCTAACATGTAGGTATGTTTAAAACATTAAAGACCACTGAGTCTATCAGGGGAATCCAATTCCAAGAGTTTCTATACAGATACTTCCTCTTCACAAAAAGGTCTTTGGATGAAAGCAGTGTAAAACATAAATCTGAAAAATGACCCAGGAATAGAAAATAAACTCTTGCCTCAAAGCTTATTACTGAAGCCAAAACAGCTGTATATCTCTTGTGCAATGTACTTTCACTCAGAGTGAATGGATCATATAAAGACATTAATGTATTTTTACGCATTACTAATATTTAATGAAGAAGGAACACTTGAAAATAAAATTCTGTGCATTGTACATCCTGGACGTCGGGGTATATTGAATTTTTTTGAGAAAAGAAATGCTAATAAGGATGAAAATAGTACAAATTCACAAACTGCTGTACTTCCAGGATATGAAGATTGTGAAGTCTTTACTGCCTTTCTGAATATCTGGTAGACAGTGTGGAAAAAATAAAAATGAATCACTATTGAATGCTTCAACCTAAAGACTGAAATGACAACAACTCATTTTAGCATTACACTTTTTGTAGGTTATTAGAGCGAATGATTTCAATACTAGTGAAACTGACCAAGTTTTCAGTCCTCCATCATCCATCCAAACCAACATCTATCCATCTCTTGAACTGCCTTGATGATAGTTGCAGTGGTATCATGCTTAGCAGTGCAGATCTTATTTCCTTATCCACAGCAGTCCCAAGATCTTCCTGTGGAATCCCCCAGAACTGCTAGGGAAAAATGAGTAATATAATCTCTACAGAGTACCCTGGGTCTGCTTCAAGGACACCTACTATTAGGCTGCGCCTGCTATACTTCTGGCAAGAGAAGTCTAAGAGGCATCGTAACTAGCCACCTAAATCATCTCAACTGACTCCTCTCAACCTGGAGCAGCAACATCTCTATTCTGAGGTCCTCATGGCTTGATCAAACATATCACTGAATGTGAGCTCAGCAACAATGTGAAGGAACTTGATTTCTGCCACTACTACCTATGTTTTCTTCATTTTGTTCGCTGTTCAAGGCTTGTAACTTTTGGCCATAAGTTCGTCACCACAATATAGTATAATGTTTGCAGTACTGCTACTATTATAACCATTGCTAGTCAGGCTCCAGACACAGACACAGACCCCTCTTCCCTCTACCTTCCCTTGTAAACAAGACCATAAATTACTTAAAGTCCTTTGCATGGGTAGCTGCACCCTTCTGATGTCCGGAGAGCAATCCGTTTTTTCTCGGGAAAAATCTTGACTTTTGATTTGGAGGTATCGATATTCATCCAAACTGTTTTAGACTCAGCAGTTTATTTTGTTTGTTAACTGGGTAGGTTGGCTAGTTCAGATATATTTTATCAACCATAAACTGGACCAGAGGCACACACACATACACTG